>NW_010181838.1:0-28336 GCF_000695765.1 Mesitornis unicolor
GGGGTCGGCCCGGCCCGGCCCGGCCTGACCAGGGTTGAGGTGCGGGCGCGAGCCTGCCCTTTGCGTTTCCTTTGCAATACCTTTTTTGAGTGAATGTGCTAATCCTTTAAAAGCATAAATAAACGGAGGCTGTGCTCTGCCTAGGACCGTTCCCTATCCTTTCTTCCTGTGTGCTGCTTCGGTCCCGACTTTGTATCACTGAAGATCGGGAGTTTGGGATGTGTAAGAGTTACAGCTTGTTGCTGCTGCATCGGATCTGCCTGAATACATCACTCCTGGTGAAGCCTAATTGCGATTTCCTAGGTAGTTTAGAAAACTTGGCAGTGTAGCCAAGGCTGTCAGAACATCACCTCAGGTCCTCTTTTATTAGGCCACTCACCTTTTCAAACCATCTGAAATTAGCAGAACTCTTATTTAGAGCAGGGGAACTTACAATTTTCTGCTGGCATCATCATTCTGTATTTTTAGTTGGAGCTCTGTGTAGGTGCGTATTATGTATTGCTTATTCTGTCAGGATTATATGAAAAAGATGCCCTTTGCATCTTAGGTTGAACCTTCTCTGTACACATTGTCTCAATCTTTTAAAAATGTTTCAGAAAACCTGAAGTGTGGCTTGTTCCGTTCTGAAAACTTACATTTGTGTAAAGATGTTCACGTACCTACTTGACTGAATGAAGCTGTGTAGCTTTAGAGGGGGGAAAACATCAACTTAAAAGAGTCTTAAATGAAGAGAACAGGCTGATAGTGCTCCTTGAGGGTTTCCTTATATTTACTTAACAGACTCTAATAGAAAGGAATATTTTAAAGGAGGGATAACTTTGTATTTGGAGCTCTTAGGAAAACAAGGTTTCACAATAAAACTAAGAAATAAGGTGCTACTTGGAGATTGGTTTTCATCCACTTCACTTTAGAGATTCTTTTCATATAGTATATGTTCTGTATCCACAGCCACCTTACTTAACATGCACAGAAAAAGTCTTGTTTGAATAAATGTACCATTTTTTAGTGATTAGCTAAAGAGTCTTGGTTATAAATCTTAATGACATTGCTTTTGTTCTGCCTATTTAGGAGGAAGGTATGTGATTCTTTTGTTAGGTTGATCTGTATGATACTTTTAAGGACAGCTCATTTGTCCTTTTAGAAGGAGCTTGGACTGTGAGAAGCTCTTGGTATTTTTAGTTACATTCCTGAGGAACCTCACTCTGTAAGCAGACACCTGACTTTAAGGGACTTTTCCCTCTTACAAGTATTTTGATGTGCTTATCTTACAAATATGTAAATACCTCTGCAAGATCGGGGATGTGCTGGAACGTCTGCAGTGTTAAAGCTTCTGTGAAGTTTGGCATGTCGTAATAGATCCTGAATGCGTTGGCTGTGAAATAATTCTGCTGTGGAGCTTGCTCTGTATATGATGGCGTTAGGAGCAGTTTTATTTACGTGGCTTGAAATAATGATAAACTTGTCTCAGATATGGGTTATACTTGAATCTTCTTTCACTGAGATGGGACAATGGTCATTGCATTTGGTGCTTCCTTGAAGGGAGGAATCTCTTGCCTGTGCAAAGTATTCAGGAACAAAATGGTTATGGCAATGCCATCTTTTTTCTGAAAATGCTGTAACTTCTGAATGTTTAATACTGCACAGCGAGTGTTTGATGTGGGTCTTTTAAAACCTGGAAGTAGTTGAGATAATTCTTGTTTAAGTTCTTGTTAAGGAATTATCTCAAGCAGGAATTATTTTTACTTGAAGTCGCAGAAGCTTGGTTATCTGTTGCTTGTCACGTACTTGAACATTTCCCAGAATTGTCAGACTGTGTCTTAATTTTCCTCACTGGAATGACTATTTGCCTGGTATTAAGAAACACAATATGAAGAAAAGTGTACAGAGAAGTGTGACACAAAGTGTTACAAAAGTTTGAAACCAGGCATACAGCGTGAAATAAAATACACATTTGAGCACAACCCTAGAATGGATTTTAATTCATAGTGTTTTTCCTGAGATAACCTGAAGTTCATTAAACCTATTGCTGTGTTTACATGTAGAAAGTGGCAGGAAAGAACACTTGCTAATGTTATGATAGCAAAATGTGCTGTGTAGGAGTCTTCAGCTGCATTTCAGTGCCATTTCAGTCAGTGATTGATTTAGGGGGCTGTTTTCCATGTAACTTCTGCTAGCATGATGTGTGAGTGTTTGTCACAAATTATGGTCATAAATCTTCTTGAAATAGTGAGGAAGCCCTGAAACTCCAGACTGACTCTCAAGTTTTAAGTTGATACTTTAAAAGCACTGAACCTTCTCTCTCCAGACACAAGACAGGATAATGTCTTGAACTGTCTATTAGATATGGTCTTTTAGATATGGTGTGTGAATTCATTTGTTACTATTTAATTTTATATTAATTTAATTTTAATTTTAAATTAAATTAATTTCATTTTAAATTAATTTTAAAACATTCAGAGATGCTTTAAAATTACTGGTACTGTAGATGTGTCTGTAATACATAAATCAGCATGACTGACAGACTTCGGAACAGTGTTAATGTCTTTTCTCAGTAGCCCAGAGTAAAGTCCAGGATTGCCTCTTGCTATTTTTGAACCTTTTTTTTTTAATCTCAACTGCTTTAACTTTTAAGAATTATTTTTGCTTGTCTGTAATGTAGTTGTTAGTAAAATGGACCATGGGTTTTGTTCCAGCTGTAAATTTTCTCTGTCCTGCATGTTTCTTGAATAAGGCAAGCCAAGGTAACTTTTTAGCAAACACAGAGATTGTTTCTGGGAACTTGTTATCCTTGATTGTTACGGTAAGGTCTGGCAGCATAACAACAAATAAAGGTTACAAAACCTCTCCTTGAATAGAGACTCACCTGACTTATAAAGAGCATCTAATGTCACTTTGCTTCTAGTTAAAATTTAGCCAGCAACATAGAGTTCAAAGTAATCATCTCTCTTTTTGTCAAAGCAGAAACAAAAGAAATTTCACTGCGTGTGGTGCTCAGAGGTAGCTTTAATGACGAGGTTTAGTTTCATGTTAGATCAGTATTTTTTGTGAACATCCTGTATTGTATGAAAGCAACCTGGCATCTTGAGTTCAATAACAATAACTAGGTTTAAATTCATTGTTAGAATTTAAGAAGCTAGTGTCGGTAACTTTACTGCTCTTCATTAGAAGTCCTCTTAATTTTCCCTTATGTCTTTAACCCAAGAGCTGTTAAAATGTTTGGGTTTTGTAAGTTCAGAATTTCTCATGGGGAGCTGATATGGCTGAAAAAACCTCAGGGCTTAGAACACTGCAGTGAAATAGCTGTTGTTTTCTGCTCAGGACCACTGTGAAGATCTCAGATAGGTGTCAGTTTGAGCCTCGAGGGAAGAGTGACAGTGGAGTGAGTACCCCTCCAGTTTACAGCACAGTCCAGCAGTGACGCAACTCTGCTATGCGGAGTGGAGCCAGAACTTTGTTTAGAGATTCTGAGGCATGTGGATTATTTTCCTTTTTCGCTACATTGCTTTCCAACAGGACGTGTCCAACAACACTACAAGTTCACTTAAGGCGGGAGCAGATAATCAGGACATGGGCTGAGAATGCTGGCTGGCCAAAGCCATGTGCTGTTTGGATGGCTGGGACTTTCTGAAGAAGTCGAAGATGTGCCATCTCCTGACAGCCCACAGCTGGCGCTTTTGAACTGGAAAAATACTTCTGGAGAGTTCTACCCTTATTAAGTAAGCCGTGAAAGGTCTCGCAAGAGAGTCAAAGGATATTTTGAGCAGTTCCAGAGATTTTGGGTGGTTAAACAGTTGCGGTAGGAGGAGGAGAGAAAATGAGAAGCATGTCCTGCAAAGGATTGTTCAGTACAGTTGTTTGTTAGGAATTTGTAGGCCAACGGTTCTTTCAGTTCCTTCTGTCTCTGAGAAATCAGAATGTGGAACTCACCGGTATTTCATCTTAGTGGTTTCTGTAAACTAAAGATTGAACGTATCTGTTAAGCCATAAAATTCTAGTGAGAAGCTCCAAAAGAAAGCATGGGTGTTGGGTTGGTAAGGGAGTTGAGGGTCCATGTAATAAACAAGATTTTTAATTTAGCTGTTGTTTCTTTTATTCTTGCTGGACTCGTGCTTTGCCTGCCAGCATAGGCAGATGTTACGTGTCATTTTGTATTGATGTTAAATCCATGGGCAACTTTTGCAAGGACGCCAGTAATTTGACACATGCTTGATTTAAATTGGTTCCTTTGCTCTGGATGATAAAAGGGTTAAGGCAGCTGAAACTGCTTTTAGACCAATAAATACCTTATATGAGTGTTTTATGTTAGATTAGCTTAACGGGGACAGTCTGCTGAGAGAAGGGATTTCTTGACTGTGAATCAGCTACAGAATTGTCTTCATTTCACAGTACTGTTGCTATTGCAACAAACAGCACTGGCAGCAGATCCAATATTAAGTTCCTGGTGCAACTGCCAGTTGTCTGAGAACCTCAGATGTTGGCATATGTATTTTAAAATGTCCCTGCTAATTTAATAGTTGTTTAACACTGGTACTTTAGCTTTCTGACGTGCTGTATAAGTGTTAGCTATTTCAGAATATTCTGCTAATATAGCATCTATTATTTATCTTTTACACATAAAGAAATAGAGCTTCTCCGGTTTAAGTTGACTTCCTTTAAGCAGTAATAAAAGTTGTCTTTGTGGCAGGCAGAGTTAAGGTGTTTGCACTCCAGTCTTCCTTTTGAGGCTACAGAGGTAGAGCAGGTACTTGTTGAATAGGACTACAAAGTGTGCTGCTACTGAGCTATAGTAAAGAGTGATGCAACTGGAGAAATAAAGGTGCAAGTGTGTTAGGTTATAACTCTCCCCTCTACTATGAGAAGAGGAAAGATGGAAATTGTTTCTGTCTTTGGTATGGTTACACAAAGGGCTTCATTTTCATTTTATTCTCAGATTCTTTTTAAAGGGCACATGATGTCTGTGAAAGTGCAGTGCTTTTAATTTGGTGGTTCTGTCCTCCTCACAGGACCCCTGTTGGCGTGAGTTTTGTCTGAGAGGGAGATGAGTGGCTGAGTTACTTACCTTGACATCTCTTCATCTGGCTCAGCATTTGACGTTTTGTGATGGTAATTCCAGAGGTTCTCTGTTGTTCTTTCTTTAGATTGCCTTGAGTGTCTATTGACTTTAATTTCACCATGTTGTTGCATTAAAAGTGATTCATTAAGCATTTACTTAAACTTCTTGTTGAAAGTGGCTTCTTACACATGGTAGTAAAGGTGGTAAATCATCCTGGGAGACTCTTGATCCTCAGCCTGCAAGAATTAGATTGGAGGTAGGGGGCAGCAGTAAGTGAAGGCTGAAGCTTGACCTCTTCTTTCTGTGTTGGCAAGAGTTAGAAAAGCCAGAGAGTATGAGCAAGTGGTGTCTGCTTCGTGTTTCTGAACCTCTTGGCGGATGAGGAGGCGCTGTGAATTGAGTGGAACTGCTTAGTGAGTTTCTGGGCTTTCGAGTTTGGGAATCAAATAGTATTGCTAGAATGTGATTTTGTAGATGTTCTTTTACTTTTCTGATGTTCAGTGCTGGTTTTAACGAGATCAAAAGGAAAAGGAGTGGAGGATCTGAGAAAACGTGATGGAAGTGTACAACACTGCTGTAATCTATGGGTTATTGAGATGTCATTTTGAGAACATATTCATTTTGTAGAATACTGTGTGTAATTATGGCTTAAGCTGTATACTCCAGGTTTTCAGTTAGGCATAGGTTATGCCTGACAGCAGCAATACAATTAAATCCTTGTCAACAACTCCAGTGTACCTTTTGTGGAAATTTCAGTTGTACCTGGATTTCAGATTCATGGGTGCTTTTTCAGTCCTTGTACTTTTTTTCATTCATTTTGCATGAGCATTCTTTTCTGTTCTTCCAGATTAAAACTGTCCTATCTTGACGTCAGAAGGAAAAGAAAACCAACAAAAAAAAGGTGTTTAGAAGACCATAAATGTAAATTTTTAATTATTATTTTAGTGCAAAACTTCACCCTATAGAGTGTGGGCGTCAGGAAGGTGAAGTTGCTTCAATTTATACCTTTATAAATTGAGAGGGAGACACATCCCTCAGTCTGCCTGATGTGGGTGTCTTCCTATGAATTACAAAAAACCCAACAGCACGGAGTGCCGGGGTGACAATGTATCTTGTGGATCAAGTAAAACAAAATGTTTCCGTGAGACTTGTTTCAAGTTAGCCAAGGGATAGGATGTCCTGACGTACAGCTGCACTTTGTTGTACTTCCATTCTGCTATTCTCTTTTCTCTAGAGAATCCTTAAATAAAGATGCAAGTTTGGGCTTGCTGTAAGAGATGAAATGCTTTTTCAGTGGGCTCCCTATGACAGTGGCAGTCAGAAGTACCCTGTTTTTATTTTGTGTGTGCTCCTGAAGTAAAGAGCTGGGTTGTACATGGTGTAGGCAAGTGTTTTGCAGGTTTCCTACCATGCCATGTCTCTGGGAACTTTCTGGAGCAAGGAGCTCACGCCACCTGAAGCTTTATTTCTTTGTAGCGTGGATATTTTCCCCTTGTTTCTCAGACTTCCTAAGTAAGATACTCTTTGTCTGGCTCTTCAGGTAGGACTGAGGAGTACTTTTTGTGACACTGAGTGGGTAGTCTGCTAGCTGCTTCATTCTTAGGAGGTTTTTGCTCTTTTGCTCTGTGGTGTGCTTGGGCACTTTGTCAAGTGCTTTTCCATTAGCCTGTCATTTCTAGGATGCTGCTTAAGCTGTGACATATTCCCGTGTAACCAGACTTTGTCTGAAGAGGCTGTTGAGGGTTGAAATCTCAGCGTGTCAAATTTTAGAGTCTTCTAAGCTGATTTCTCTAGCTTTAGTTTTAGAAGTGGTGCGTATTGACATTTGAGACAATGGGAAAGGCTTTACGTCTTTATTATTACTATTGTTCAAGAATTATTTCCAAATAATTGGTAAGGGAAAGTTTCTACAAGTTTTTGTGCAGATACTAAAATAAGGTGTTTTTTTAGGGGCAAAGAATGCTGCCTTTAAAAGAGCAATCACAAAGCTGTGGCATTTGGAGTAACCTAGGAAATGTTGCTGCTGATGTATCTGTCTTCAGATACTGGGTGTAGCTAAATCATTTGGGCCAGTGTCTTGGTGATACCACAAAATATATTCCGAAATAGATGTATATTTGTATCTGGTTTATATTTCATTATAGAGGAAGAGAAAAAGCAAGAGTTAGGCTCTTGGATAACGAGCTGTCTCTGCTGATGACAGTGAATAATTCAAGGAGGAGAAGGAATGAAGGGTTATGAGATTTATTCTCTGATGTGTAACTATCCGGGATGTCTGTGTAACGTGCTTACTGTTCTTTCTTAGCACTTGTAGCTTAATATAAAAGCCAGGGTGCTGTTTCTTGAACTTCTCAAAGCAGCAAAATTTAAAAATCAAAAACCTAATCATTTGTTTCATTAAGATGTCACCTTTGACCACTGAATCATCTATTACCCAGTGTTGTATGTATATTAATCACTTCTTACGTTGTGCATATAGTTTAAAGGAGCTTTGGAGGCTTTAATTTGCATAGCTAGTTATTTCAAGTAAAGCGTGGCTTACTCATGAATTCTATCCCATTTAGAGAAGGTCACTCATGACCATCAAGTTGTCACACTTTGTTTTCATTTCAGTCATGGAAATTTTCTGGTTCTAGAACAACGGAGAAGCTCAGAGTAGAGTTGCCTGCAGAAATGAATTCTGACATAAGCTGTGATCCAAATGATATAAAGAGTTATTATCTTTCTTCACAGTTTTCTCTGATTGCTTCCCCTGCTTGCGAGTGGGCATCTTGAAGTATGATGGACTTAAACTTCTTTTGTTTTAGCCTCAAATATCTGTATTGGTGACTTACCTGGATGTGTCTTTCACAAGATATGAAAGCAAATTAAAGTGCTGAGTTAATATTCATGTTTTCAAGTCAGAGCCAAGAGAATGAAAGTGCATCCAGGGAGCATTTACCATTTAGAAAGTCTGTCCATCTGTGCATCATTTAAAAAAAAAGACAAAGGCATACATTGTCTGTGTCTTCAGTAGCTGAGTAAAAGAAATCTGTAGTTATGGAGAATTTTTGTCTGTCTGAGTTTTAACAGCATGTTTTTTACTGTCTGGATAAAGTTGACTATTACCCTGTTCTAAAACTCAAGTTTGCAGGTGTTCAAGTGCTAGAAAGTGTATACTGAGACAGCGTCGTACATCTGGAAATATTTAGGCAAGTTGCATAGTGAGAGTTAGGTAGGGTTTGGCTAATGCAGCCAAAACTATAGTGAAGCCTCAGTAAGTTGAAATTTAATCATTTGCAAGTCTTTCCCTCTTACCTGCCCCAGAAACCTGTATGAACCTGGCTTTTCATGTCATCTCATCTTGCTTCACAACTGACTCCATCCTGAGCCACAAAAGCCCACTATGGTGTCAGCTGTGACTTTAGAATCTGTGCAAAGAAAGAGAAGGTTTCCTATGATGTCAGATATGGCAACTACTAGAGGGGACCATGCACCTTGTAAAGGTTGGGGAATATTCCTGGAGACTTTTTGACTTTTTGAATGGAGTAAATCATCTCTTAAGGAAGCTCAGAACTTAGTTTCCATGAACATCCTTCCGAGAAGGCTGAGGGGAGACCTCATCACCACCTACAACTGCCTCAAGGGAGGTTGTAGAGAGGTGGGTGCTGGTCTCTTCTCCCAGGTGATGGGGGATAGAAGAAGGGGAAACGGCACCAAGCTGTGCCAAGGGAGGTTCAGGTTAGAGATAAGGAGGAAGTTCTTGACTGAGAGGGTCGTCAGAAGCTGGCACAGGCTGCCCAGGGAGGTGGTGGAGTCACCATCCCTGGATGTATTTAAAGAGCGGGTAGATGAGGTACTTAGGGATATGGTTTAGTGGGTAGACAGGAACAGTTGGACGTGATGATCTCAGAGGGCTTTTCCAACCGAGCGATGCTGTGATTCATTGCAGCTAATGCTGAAATTGGAAGGAGTGCACACACACCAGTAACAATTTAAGGGAGCATTGGATGATATTTGCTGTAAATAAACCATCATCTGCAGGTGTTCTGCGAGAGTTGCAGATGAATAACTGAAGTGAGCGCTGTAGCTTGCATGCAGAACTAATCCATACCATTTGAACTTTGAATATGCTTGACACTTACTAAGTATATCAGCAGTCTGTTGCTAGATCTTATTTGCTTTTGGCAGACAAGTTCTACAGACGGTTAATATTTTCAGAGGAATTGCTGTCTGTTCACAGCCAGTTTGTAGTGAAGAATGTTATCACATTTGTTGTGATTCCTTTTCTCGCTACAATGTTTTCATGGCTGTGGTCATTCCACTTGTTGTTACTATCACATCCGACTGCAACTGGAAAATGAAATGCTCAGCTAGGAACAGTTTAAATCTAAATTTAAAGGGCAGAGAATTGGCCATGGAGTTATTCTGGCTACTTTTTAACTCCTTCCTCTACAAAGCAACAGCAAACAGCATGTTAGTCAGAACTGGGGGGTGGTAATACTTCTGCTTGAAGGAATCCTGGATGGTTGTGACAAAATCCCAGTGTTAGAAGCCTGTTAATGCTGAGGCCATTCTGCTGTTTGCAAATTGTAGTGTTTGAAAGAGCCTTCAAGACATCTGTGGAAAGTGCAGCCATTCTGCATGAGCCAGAGACGGGGAAAATGTCTGGATTTTACGTAGTGACTGGTAGTTAGAGTTTAAATGTGCTACCAGACTGCTCAGTTCCCTGGAGCAGAGATAGACATGCTAGTAGTTCACAGAAGTGCTGACCTAGGCAGAAGTAATGGTCCTGGCTAGTTTGTGCAGAAGTATTTACATGTGGAAAGGATTAGATATTTGGGGGGAGAGTATTCCACATATGTATATGTGTGTTTATATGATATGTAAGTTATGTGCTTAAACACCTGGTTAACTAGTTTCCCAGCTCTGTTTTTTCCTTTCATTCTAATGGTTGTGTTATTTGATAAACTGCTGCATCAAAAGAGGTGTGGCCAGCAGGTCAAGAGAGGTGATTCTGCCCCTCTGCTCTGCTCTGGTGAGACCCCACCTGCAGTGCCGTGTCCTGCTTTGGAGCTCCCACCACAAGAAAAACATTGAGCTGTTGGAGTGAGTCCAGAGGAGGGCCACAGAAATGATCAGAGAAACGGAGCACCCCTCCTATGAGGTCAGGCTGAGAGAGTTGGGGCTGTTCAGCCTGGAAAAGAGAAGGCTTCAGGGAGACCTTATTGCAGCCTTTCAATACCTAAAGAGGGTCTAGAGGAAAGATGGGGAGGGACTCTTTATCAGCGAGTCTAGTAATAAAATGATAGGGTTTTTTTAAATTGAGAGAGGGTAGATTTAGGTTAGATATAAGGAAGAAATTCTTTACTCTGAGAGTAGTGAGACACTGGCACAGGTTGCTCAGAGAAGTTGTGGATGCTCTCTGCCTCTTTAAGGCTAGGTTGGATGTGGCTTCGAGAAACCTGGTCTAGTGGAAGGGATGCTCATGGCAGGTAGGTTGGACTAGATGATCTTTAAGGTTCCTTCCAACTGAGACCATTCTGTGATTCCATGAACCTGAAAAACCTTCCTGCTTTTTATGTAGGCTTCTGATGTTAGAGCTCAACACTTAATTTTGAGGAGGAAAGTTTCAGAGTTGCTGGGTATGGGATGGAAAGTCAGGATACCTGGATTTGGTTTTGTATTGTTACTGAAGTGTGCCCTTAAGTCTGTGAACTCCAACTTTTTATATGAGAGAAGGTGGCAGCGGTACATAAATGGTCTTTCTAAATGCATGTTGGAGTGTTCTACACAAGCAGCACCTCAGAGTAATCTATTTCCTATGCATACGGTTTTTAAATAACCTTTAGTAATAAACCTGCTTTATTCGACTCTCTCAATGACTGGTGTTTCAGTAGAGAGAAAGGAAGCTGCAAACTAGCAGAATGGTAGGTAAAGTATTCCTGAAAAGGTAGGATGATGTGTATCTTATTAATAAAAATCAATTTTATGTCCCTAAATATCTGATCTTGCACCACCACTTCCCATACCTTTTGTGGTCTTTATTTTACAACTTCTGCACATTGTATCCTTCTCCTGTGTTGGTAGTATTTCTTCTCTGCCTGAAAGCTTTTCTAGGCAGGGATCTTGTGTATTGTTTTATTGTTTTTCCTTTTACCTGCTTGCTTTGCATTGTGGTCCTCCTCCCCCCACCCCTTCCCCTGTCTGAAGAACAAAGATTACTAAAGGCTGGGATGTCTCTAGGTGGGTAATTAAAAGCAGTGGTCAAGAGAGCTCTTGGAAACTTGTTGGGTTAACTTCTCTAAGTAGGATGATGCGGCAGCATCACTGAATAGAAGAAACAAACCAACCAAACCAAACAACATTCCAAAATGCCCAAACCGCCCTCCTATTTCTGGCAGTTTGAAGGGCTGCCTGCTCTCCCCTTAGCTTGTGGCTCCACTACCATTGTGCCCATGACAGAACTGGTAAAAATGGAGAAGCTGCAACTTAGCCTGTGTTTGAGGATTGCTGCTTGCATTTAGCCTAGTGCACAGGGGAGAGAAGATGAGCAGATAGAAGTACTTCACACTTGTGACCTCTGTTCGGTATTATTTCTCAACTTGCAGGGTTGAAATTAAGGTCTCCATTATTATCTGCAAAAGACTTAAGTGATCATTTACCCTGAGGACTACCACCTTTTCCAGCCCTTTTCTGCCCTGCTAGAGTAATTACAGCTCGTGGAAAAGACCTCTGGTTGCTGATCCCCAGGGTGTGGAACTTGTGGCATCTGCAGATAGAGCACATCTGGTGCTGGTTCTGAGGCAGAATTCAGTGATCTCAAAGCTTATTGCATGCAGGGAATGATGCAAGTGGCTTGTTTTCTTGTTTTCTCTGAACAATGGCTATGGGATCTTTGTAAGCATTGGCCTCTTGCCTGGTTATTCTGAGTTGTGTGGGTTTTTTTTGTTTTGTTTTGTTTTTCCTGAGGAAGTCTGTGTGCAGTGAGAGAGGATGTGGAGTGCTGTGAGTTCTTGTTTCAGCTGACTCAGTCCTCCAAGCTATACTTGTTCCCTGACACTGGTGTTCTTACATGTGCGAAATACATGTGCAAAAGCAGATGTGCCTATCCAGAAGGCGCTTGGTAGATACAGGTAAAGATTTTGGCATGCTTTTTTTTGTGCCTTTCTGATTCCTAGAACTCTATGGAATCAATGTTGTGGGGACACAGAAGGTGGTTTTCTTTTTAAAGGAAATCTACCGCAGTGCCCAACTTTGAGGAATATTCTTGGGCCCTGTTAGAATCACCTTCCTTGCAGAGATTATGAGGCTTTTCTAGGATAGCACAACTTGCTTTGTTTGAGCTAGGTCTTGTATTCATTTTCTAACAGTTATTCCATAGTTACTCCCCTAAGGGTGCTTGTATTTTGGGATGTTTTCCCCATGAGTATCTGTTCTGCAATATGTTCTTACAGTCCATTCTCAATCTTAGCCTTGGAGCTCATTTTGTACTGTAGGGGTTGGGACTGTGTGACAGGCTTGTGTTACCAACTGTGAGCATCTGCTGGTCACGTGTTGACATGAACTGGTTCTTTATCGTGGTTGTTTATGGCATGACACCTGTCCATATTAATCTTGACAGCCTGTTAGGAGCTTCTTGTCCACAAATGCTGCTTTCTGAGGGAGGTTGTGTTCCTTTAGATATTCCTTCTCTTAGCATATTGCCCAGAGCCTGTGAGGAGGTTTCAGGTCATGCGGCAAGAGTGTGGCCAGGCACATGTGGCCCTTGGTTGGCAGTGAACCAGAGGTAGGTGAGAGGACTTGCTTGCATGGACACCAGGAAAAGTGATGATTTACCTGGGAGACCACACTGCAGGACTGGTGCACTCAAACTAGTGTACTAGTGTGGGGCAGAAATTTGCTCTTTGACTTGTAAATTCTGCTATCCTTATCTAATTACTGCTAAATTCTCCAGCTGTTTATTTCCCTGGCCGTTAATTGAGAGGAAGCTGCTTTACACATTCTTTCCTGTGCCCATTTTGAGATTCTAGTAGCAGTTCTTTTTTCTTTTCTTTTAATATATAAAATATTGGTCTGTGTTGGAAACTAAAATGATTTCAGGTCTCTCTTCCCTGCTGCATGACTGTCATTGTTATTGCAAACCACTGTGTTAACTGGAACTCGGTGCTGGTTCAGTAAATTGAGAGACGATGTACCAGTGGTAACGAAAAGCCTTTGCATGGCTTCTGGAGTCTTGTGCATCAATATTCCTGTGCTCATTTTGAGATTCTAGTAGCAGTTCTTTTTTTCCTTTTCATTTCTTTTTATAAATAAAATACTGGTCTGTGTTGGAAACTAAAATGACTTCAGGTCTCTCTTCCCTGCTGCATGACTGTCATTGTTATTGCAAACCACTGTGTTAACTGGAACTCGGTGCTGGTTCAGTAAATTGAGAGATGATGTACCAGTGGTAACGAAAAGCCTTTGCATGGCTTCTGGAGTCTTGTGCATCAATAGGCATGTGGAAAAGTTGCAGGGATAAAAATATAACTTGTCAGCTGCTGTGCTCTGAATTACAGCTGCATGCAGTGCTTTCCCCTGTACAACTTGTCTGCCACTTTATTGTGAGTCAGAACAATATACTGAATGCTACAAAAACCTTCCCGTTTTCTCCGGGAACTAGAATTTTGATAACTTTTTTATTTAACTGAAGTGTTTGTATGCAAGAATAGAGCAGCCAAGCGCAGTGGGAGATTGGTAAGCTTTATGCACACGCACTTATGATTACAAAAAGAAACTTTAGCACCAGTTTGTTGTTGTAAAGCCTGAACTAATGTTGGCTGTTTATAAAAAGGAATGGACTTTGCAGGTTTATTTTCCTATTTAAACATCAGCAGGACACTGGGAACAGATTACTGTGAATATTTGAGTAAGTTTGCTTAGTGTGCTTGGTAACATTTCTTTCAATTAAAGTTTAACTTTTTAATCTATCGAAGCTCAATTTCAAAACTTTGGCCTTAATCGGGAAGGTGAATGGAAAAAAAAAACCAGTGGGTTTTTTTGCAGTTATTAGTGCGTATGGTGTCAGTTGCCAGATTGCTGTTGTATATGTGGCCAGAAGTGAGGGTGTTTTATTATCTTTATTAAGAAAGACTTTGAAATGGAATGGTAATTTCTTCAGAGCCTTGTCGTAAATATCGCATGTTCCTAAGAGGATCTTTTTTTGCTGGGATGATACCAAAACATTAACAAACAGATCAGTCTCAGCAGATAGCGTTCTGTGCCTTTCTCCCACGTGTGGCTGAGCAAATCCCAAATGTACGATCAGACTCTGCTGGAGACTGCGGATCTTCCGGCTTCAGCTCCACCTGTTGCACTGGCTTCTGCCGTGCATGGGCAAAGCAGTAGTGATTTCAAAAAGCTCGCCGGTGTTTGAAATGCCGTGAAAATTTCTAGTTCTGACAGCTTTAAATTCAACGTAAAAGCCAAATATTCCTGAAACTTGTCTATTGGCAACCTCAAAGCACATCTTTCTATAAAATTTGCACTAACCAAAAAGGCTTTGTTTTCGTAGGACACCAAAGTTTACATGCAAACCTCAAATAACTCTGAATTTGGTTTATCTGCAGCTTACTGTTCAGATTTTATTTTGTTTTTATCTTCCTTGGAGGTTGATTTGATTGTTAAATTGAACTCCGTAAGTGGTTCTGTTGTTGTTTCCTAAATCCTGGAGAAGTTGGGGTTTTTTTGTTGTTGTTGGTTTTGCCCCCCCCATTTTTTTTAACAAGAGGCTGCAATGGTGTCCTGCCATTCAGAGGATTTTACATGGTCTACAGTCTGCTGAGGACCTTTTCATAACTAACGGTGTTGCTGTAAGCTTGAATGAAAAGAAATTTGTTTGCAACGCCTGGCGTAGATTAGGAGGAGGTTGTGTTTCAAAGAGACTGGTTTAGTGGGAGGGTGCAGTGGTTTTAAGCAGCATCCAGCTCCCGTACCATGCCCCATCCAGTGACAGAAGAAGACTGTGTGGCTGTGTAGTAAACTAGATTAGAGGCCGGGGCTGTAAGTAACCTACTCAGTTACCTTTTGTTTTTGGGATATCTTTTCCTTACTCAGTTATTTTTAAATTATTTTATCTTTTTTCTCTCATCTCTCCATCCTCCCCACATCAAACTTGTTATTAATAAATAACTGCATCAGTGAGGAGAAAGAGAGATGCTGCTTGGTAAAGTATGGTTTAAATAATTTTTCTCTAGCCTCATAAAACTGCGATTCTACAAGATCAATGATTTGATGGGTCTGACATCTAACCTTTGAAGGAAGGATAATGCCACATGTTTCCGTGCAGTTCAGATGTTACACAGCCTATGATGTTCTCAGTGCTCTTTTTTCTTTATTATTCTTTTAATAAATCCAAATGTGTTATTTTTGTAAGATTTGAGTGTTTGTGCTGCACCTCATTAGTGACAAGAAGAGCATCTTGGAGAATCTTTTGAGCAACACGAACAGAGCGTGCGTTCGCATTTGTAGTGTGATGAGATAGGGGGTTAACTGGATGGATGAACTGTTCTGCAGGAGTAGATAGGTTTTCTCCTTGAATATTGTGCTGTTCTGCAGTGTTCTTGGACTAAGTTTTTAGTTTGTAAGCTTCAACTTAAGAGGTCTTTAGAAATGTTTGGTGACATTTGATGTTAAGACTTGTTACCTTATTGTGTCTTTATATGTGTGTGTGTGTGTGTGTGTGTGTATTCATATACATACTCTGCATTCTAGGGTTTTATAAAGGAAAAAACATAATGCTGTAATCCGTGAAGCACATTCTTGAGAGGTTTTAGATGCCTCAACTTCTTCCAAGTTGATGTTTCTCACATGTCGATAACATAGAGGAAATAAAGTGCATCTTCTGGCTTCAGAGCTTCCATGGTGCAATTATTGAGAAGTAGTGGATAGATGATACTAACTTCTAGTTATTGGTTCCTCAGTGACTTTTATAAAATGAGGTAGTGGTTTTGAATCTCATTCCTACTGAGTCGATAAGGGAACTGAGGGTGTTTAGCCTGGAGAAGAGAAGGCTGAGGGGAGACCTCATCACCACCTACAACTGCCTCAAGGGAGGTTGTGGAGAGGTGGGTGCTGGGCTCTTCTCCCAGGTGATGGGGGATAGAACAAGGGGAAACGGCACCAAGCTGTGCCAAGGGAGGTTCAGGTTAGAGATAAGGAGGAAGTTCTTTACTGAGAGGGTCGTCAGAGGCTGGCACAGGCTGCCCAGGGAGGTGGTGGAGTCACCATCCCTGGATGTGTTTAAAGAGCGGGTAGACGAGGTACTTAGGGATATGGTTTAGGGGGTAGACAGGAGCGGTTGGACGTGATGATCTCAGAGGGCTTTTCCAACTGAGCGATTCTGTGTGTGATAACGTGCATCACACAGTGCTGCTCTGTGTTGCAAGTATCAGTCACAGCAAAGGAGACAAAAACCCTTGAATTGTCCCCAAAAGTGAGCTACTCTCTGTCACCCAAGTGAGGTCTGTTGATGGCAAGATTGACCCATATTGCACATGATAATTAATAGAAGGCTGCCATGAGCAGGGAGGTTTGTATTTTAGGTCACCTTTTTTAAAGGAGAAAGAGATCTTCATTTTTATTTTCCTCATCTTTAGCTAATTTCTGCACTAGATGACTTTGGTAAAGGAGTTAACTCTTGTTTTTACTACAAAAGCAAGTGGAAACAGTGAACTCCTTTACCAAGCTCATCTAGTGCAGAAATGCACTAGATTGTAATGTTGTTGTAAAGTGGACTGCTTTTGTTGTAATGTTGTTGTAAAGTGTACTGTTACTGTAGTGTTGCAGTGCTTTCTGTAAGTAGAAAGTGAAGATTGCCCTAGTTCTGAGCAAGTACTTAGTTATAGAATGAGGTGCCTAGGTTTAATATAGAAGTGAAGAAGGGCTTCTGTCAAGTGTACTTGGTAGGTGTGGGTTTGGGTGAGGGTTTTTTTGTTGGTTGGCACTTTTTGGTTTTTGATGAAGCTGTTTTTCATAAAAAGCAAGTGCTTTTGTGGTCCTGTTTACATCTAGTTTTTAGTGAAGGTAGGTTTTTCCCCTAGTTTAACAATATTCTGGTTATTCAACCTTCTCTTTCAGACTTTCAAAGGCTATGTGGATGCAGGTACCACATTCAATTTTCTTGGAATTCACTAACGAAATTTAAAGTATCTTCTGGGGTTGTTTGTTTGTTTCTTTTGTGTTTGTTTTTTAAATTACTCACATAAGGCTTACATCCCTGGCAGTGTTCAAGGCCAGGTTGGACAGGGCTTTGAGCAGCCTGGTCTGGTGGGAGGTGTCCCTGCCCATGGCAGAGGGGTTGATCTTTAAGGTCCCCTCCAACCCAAAGCTATAATGCTATGATTTGGGGCATAATATTTTTTTAAGCAAGACTTCCATGTTAAGTCTGTAGGAAAAACAGCCCTTCTCCTTTGCATGTAAGTATGTGGAGTAAACTGGGTTCATAAGACCCTGTTGTATTTTAAGAGGGTACATGTCTCCTGTATTTAGTCATTATTGTTCATACCTGGAGGGAGTTAATGAAATGCACGTGGTCATTTCTTGCGTTTCGTGTTTATTAACAATCTTCTGCAGAGTCTTGTTTATAAACAAGTTAAAATGCAGTTATTAATTCCTGACGGTGTGCTAATGTCTGGCATGTTGAGCGTGCCATGGTTGTCACATTTCTGGATTGGAAATGTGAGTTCAGGCTGTGGGATGTAAGTCTTTGTATTACCGTTTGTATTTTGCACCATTATTAATAAGTAAAAAAATGTGCTTCTGTCTAATAGGGAGGGGCAGAATCCAGGATGTTTAAACTCCAGTACCATCTGCAACAACTGGAAACAGAAAAGATGTAAAAGCTGGTTGTAATAAGCTTACTGTGCTTAGAAGGCATTCACCAGAGAGTCCAGCTCTGACTGTGTTAGATGCCAGGCAGTGCATTGCAGTGGGGAATGTATTAAGTGTAGTCTGCCTTAGACTCCCAGTCGGACTCCTGAAGGTTGGCAGTATTTATTTCTTTTATATATAGCCTTATATTTCTTTTATATATAGCCCTATAGCCTAGGGTTGGAGTAGTTGTTTGGAATATAATTTCATCTGAAATGCCCTGGATGTTTTTCAGACACAAAGGGAGAAGGCTTCCTGCTCTGAAAGTCCTGGGTCATGTCTTCATTACTGAAACAGGTATAATTATTACACTGATACTGCAATCTTGACCTAAAAATTCTGATAGACTCAGTGCAACTCCGTGCAGCTGATGAAATCTCAGGTGAGGAGTGAACTCATTGTGTCTTCTAGGGTGCAAATCTCAATTCTGGCATATAGGTGTTACCATAATACAAGTGATGACAGTTCATGTCGTGTAAAGCTTATGTTGTGTTTTGGTGGGGTTTTTTTTCCCCGTGTAGTTCCTTTGTAATGAACAGATTGAATGCCTTCTGATTTTGGACCCTTTTTAATGATAAACTGAAAGCTCTTTAGACATTCATTTCCTTTCTCGTCTGGGAAAGGCAAATGTGTGTTGGGTTAAAACAATAATTAGGCTTGGCTGTTTATAGAGGTGGGGAAAACATGGGTAGAAGAAAACGGAAGAATTAAGTCTCAGAGTGAACTGGGAAGGAAATAATGTTTTTTCACTGAAACCTCTGCTGCAGTTGATGTGCACCATCCTTTTCTAGTAGCTCTCCTAACTTGTGTCTCTGCAGTGTGAGGGTATTTGACAACACTGTGGCAGCCTCTCTTGCACATGCATTGCAGACAGTTGATTTCTTATGCCAATAGGATGTTAATGAGACTCGCATGAAAATTTCAAGAGGTAGATAAACCTAACTAGAAAAAGAAAAGATTACTAATAATTTGTTGTGGCTCTACATGGAAATGTTCTGAAATCTTGTTTGTGTGGATGGCCAGGTCTATGCTTAAAGCATGTGAGTAAAGCAGATCTGTGTGTGCCACAGTATTATTTTATTAAGCACAAAGCCACCTATAAAGTTACTTCCCCTGAGCACTGTATGTGTAAGACACAGCAGCACAGAGACAGTGCTCTCTACAAGCCTGCAAGCAGACAATATTCTGGCTGCAGCTGAGCTGGGCAAAGAAGTTGCCTTAGTACTTTTTTTTTAATCTACTTGCCTTTTGAAATCGAGATCCTTTTGGCAAGATCAGCTCAAGGAGAGCAGCTATGTGTGCAGTCACACTGGCAGATTTCAGGGCATTAAAACATCTGCGAGGCAGTAGGAGACTGGGGGACGGGGAGCTACAATGAACTGGGCATGGGGAGAAACAGGAAAAAAGGACAATAAATTAAACCATACTCAGCTAAAGGCAGAACAAAACATATCTGATCCAGCCCAATACAAAGGGCATATTTAAATCAAGATCCTTCCTAACACTGTAGCTGGAGCTTGATTTGCACACAGTTTATGGTTTGGCCTGGAATACTGTGCTTGACAGGGGAGTATGTAATACATCCTGTAACACATCCCTGGGAGCTTGGGGAACCCCTCCGGCTGCTCTGACTTTTGCACTTTTTCGACCTTAGCTCAGTGCAGAGCACCACCACTTCTTTAATATGGTTTTAGTCTCCTCTTCGGGACCTTTATCCTTGCTTACATATCACACTACCACATACATACATATCACACAGTTCTGCAAGCACCAGAATTCAGCAGCCACCAAAGAGAGTGACCAATTAATAACCATGAGATTGTGCAGAGCAGCAGTTACTAAACTGCAGAAACAACAGAACCAAACATGTCAACCAGGTCCTATGTATAACTCATCTTTTAAGGCCTCACATTTCCATTCTTTCTGAAATTTTCTTCAGTATTAAATAATTATCTAGACACAAAATATTTTCCAAGGAGGCAAATGAAGCATTCTGGGCCTAAATTACAAAACATGTTTCCCTTCTTGCACGCGCAAACTACCACCCTATGAAAATAGGTACAAGGAGACTGATACAATCTGCTTTTTTCTGAATGTTACCAACCTGAGTCCAAACGTGGAGAGCCTCTTTTATTCTAGAGCTTTGGAAGTGACAACTTTTTTTATTTTTTTTTTTCTGGAAATGTCCTTAAATTCCAAATTTTGGAGGGACAAATAGCACAGATGATTATTTTATGTTTCTTCAGCTAGCATAGCATTTGTGCTTTATTGCTCTCTGTTCGGGACCCTTTACACACTTAAAGGAACAATTTTTACCAGTTTATGATCTTCACTAATTTGTGATACAGCAGAATTATGAGAGCCTCTTCTATTTCTAGAGCTTTGTCAGTGACAACTTTTTTAATTTTTTTTTTCTGGAAATGTCCTTAAATTCCAAATTTTGGAGGGACAAATAGCACAGATGATTATTTTATGTTTCTTCAGCTAGCATAGCATTTGTGCTTTATTGCTCTCTGTTCGGGACCCTTTACACACTTAAAGGAACAATTTTTACCAGTTTATGATCTTCACTAATTTGTGATACAGCAGAATTATGAGCAAGGTGCATGCACTTCCAGCTTAAAGGGAAAATAATTTTGTGGGGAAAGCATCACTCAAGCTTTTCTGTTCAACAGTGGCATGCCACCAAATCTTAGTTTGGTGCTAAGAGTCCTTGGGACTCAGTGTTGAAGTAAATATAGTCACCTGTGGAGACCTTACCAAAAATTTGTGGACCCAGGGATAAAAATGTATTACAGTTGCAGGTGAGGGCTCCCAGGTAAATGAGAACAGAAGGTGGTCCACCCTCTAAAGCAAGAATACTATCGGTTAATGAGCGACATTCACTTACATACCTTACCTAGATCAATTCAAGCTAACCACATGCTTTGCAAATACGTGAACTGCAGTGCCATTGAAGATGGTGCTGGTGTTAATTTGCGTTAACAGATGAGTGCAGTAATGCTCTGAAGAGCGTAGGATCCTATTCAATTATCTCCCTAAAAATCCTACAGAGATCGCCAAAGATACGTGCAGTTGATTTCTCAAAGCATGTATGCAATGCCATCGTAACACCTCTTTTAATTAAAGCTTCCCTTCAGACCTTGGAAGAGTTGAATCTTCAACTTCATTTGTAATATACTATGATCATTTTAACCCCAAAATAAAGCAAGTCAGATGGTTGGGGTTTTTTCCTGACCCTTAAACAACTTCTGACAAAAAATGGAAGAAAAGTTAGTGAAATCCTGAACATGCTTTCTCTTCCAGTAAATCCACTGGTTTTGGACAGATGTTTGAGGAAAAAGCTACATTTTCGGAAGTGCTGTGTCTTTGCCTCCACAATACTGAAAACCAGGTAGATTTCTAGAATAATAATAGTAATAATAGAGTGGAAAATCTTCCTTCGAGTAATTCTGGCAGAACAAATGCTCCATGCAACTTGCAGGACAAACACTGACCTTAGAGATAAAATGAGCTATAATAAATACAAGCACAATATTACATATTTCATAGTCTTAAATAATCCTTTCCACTTCATCTTCTTTTTGCGCTCATTCTTAACAGGCTCTCACAAAAACAGAATCTTGAGTATTTGACTGGGAGACAGTCATGAGACTTGCACAAAAATCAGAAGTCCTGTCCACAACTTGGCCCTAAAAACTCCTCTCAACTCACAGGCTCTAAAGCGCAGTATCGTGTGGCAGGGTCCCTGTAACACGGTTATTTTATTTGAGAAGATTCTTAAAGGTTAGAAGAAAAACATGTCAGATTGTGGAACCTATGTTTGAGTCTTCCACATCTGACTTGACTACAGTTTTGTTCCAACAAACATTTGCCAGCAGCTGAGTCCAGCACATGCTATTTCTGAGTTGTTTTCTGCGTTTTACAGATACATTACATTTTCAAGGGTACGTATTGTACAATTGGTGGAGATAAAAGTAATTTTTTTTTTCCAGCTTTCTTAAGATTTCTGGCTTTTGGAGTTAACCTAACAACTGGAACTTGAAATTGGAAACAATTCAGATCAGAAAAAGCATACCTTTGTCAAGTCTGTATCTATTCAAGTCCTGGGGAAACTTTGCAAGCCAACTTTTCCAAATTATGTAGAACCCCTATTTTATCCATTAAAAGTTTGGAACCAGCATTGCTACAGAGCGTACTATTATTGGCCAGACAGCTGTCTGCCAAGCCAAGGAGGAATAAAAGAAACTGAAAAAACCCCAAACAAAACAAAACACAATCTTGCTCCCATTGGCATCCAGAATCTAAAAAGGGGACACTGCATGGGTTTTTTCCATTCCTGGATTAACTTGAACTGTTATTAAGAACAACAGTCATGTTTAGATGTTCAGGGAAGTCACCCCTTTGTCTGCATTCTTCTAAACCAGTTTATGCAGAAGTAGGATGAATCCTTGGTTTCCTCTACAGTTTTAATACTCTGTTGAGCATAACATCGGGGTGGGGTGAAATCCATGCTTGCTGCATTTAAAATAACAGCAGCAAAATTGTTGCCATGTACGCGGCATCGCAGAATGTGAAGCACTCAAGTATGTTTTTTTCCTGCCACATCCCCCATCCCTATTTTTAAACATTGCCTTTGCACTTACCCATTTTGGCAAAGGCCAACAGCAATACCATGTAAGAAACTACTTCAGTGCCACTTTGCTTATTCTAAAATCAGAAAATACCAGAAATCTCAATGGACAAGCTGTTTCCAATTTTTGTGGATACAGGCAGAGTGCCATATTAATTCTCACAAAGAAAACTGTCATGAGTCAGCTGACACACAGCTCCAGTGTGCTTTGAATATGGGAAACGTTGTTATGGAATTGAAACGAGTGTCCTATAGTATTAGACAAAATAGAAGTTTGTACTTGGAAGAATCCTTACTCAAAATATGAAACCTTCTCACTGACAAGGCAATGAAAGTGTTTGATGTTACAGAATCAATGCAAAGAGGAGCAACGTTTGAACAGGGTGATCCGGTAGAATGGAAATCAGATCCTTATCTGCCAAATTCCTTCCCTGCCACTCCATGAACATCTATTCCTAACTCAGCTCTCTGGGTCCAACATGGAAACATAGTCCAATAAGGAATACATGCAAAGAGAGAGTAACAAGGTGGAATTTGCTAGCACTGTGCACACAAACACCGTTATTCTTCAGTTCCACATCAGAACAGGTGAATGCTCTCTGAGCAGGCAATGAACAAATCTGTGTTTCAGTTAGCCAGCCATGATGTATAACAGGCTAAGAAGAGAAGTAAAGTATTTGGTTTTTAGTATCTGAACAGCTAGGGGTAACACAAGCCTGTGGTTTTATTTAGCAAATGCTTTGGCTAGTGTTGCAGTAGTGATGCTAGGGTATTCTCATAAAAGGGCTCTTAGGGCCTTTAACATGAATGTGCCTACCATCATCACCTGTATTTTTATGACGATATTTCCTGGTGACTTGCTGCGTCACTTGCCTCAGAACATGGTCCTCAGAGACTTTTGAACTGAGCTTCTATCTGAGGCAGGGTCATTGCAGGCTTTTGCATGAGACACAGAATCAGAGGATCACAGAATCCCAGACCGTTAGGGATTGGAAGGGACCTCCAAAGCTCATCCAGTCCAATCCCCCTGCCGGAGCAGGAACACCCAGATGAGGTTGCACAGGAAGGCGTCCAGGCGGGTTTTGAATGTCTGCAGAGAAGGAGACTCCACAACCTCTCTGGGCAGCCTGGGCCAGGGCTCTGTCACCCTCACTGAGAAGTTTCTTCTCAAATTGAAGTGGAACCTCCTGTGTTCCAGTTTGTGTCTGTGTCACACGCTATAAGCAATATTCCTCTTCCCTCAGTGCAAGTAATTTATCATTAAATATTGCCCATACAGTTAGCTTTTTGGGCCCAGAGTTACAAATTGTAAGTGCTTACAGCATCTTTCACTCTTTTGAATGGCATCATAAAGACCTTAGCTTTGTATAGCTGCAGAGAGGGTGAGCAGTGCAGTATGCAGTGCGGTAGTCTGTGATGGAGCTGGAGAAGTTTGCTCATTATGTCTTGAGACAGCAGCTGGTGTGTGAGGCCTGTGACAAGTCGTCTTTGCATCTATCATAGTTTAAGCCCAGCAGGCAGCTGAGCACCCTGTCGCAGCTCGTTCACTCCTGCCCACCTGGTGAGATGAGGAAGAGAAAATATAACAAAAAGCTCATTGGTCGACACAAGGACAGGGATGGATCACTTGCCACTTACAGTCACAGAGCAAAACCAGACTCAACTTGGAGAAAAACAAAACAATGTAACTTGTTACCAGTAAGACCAGAGTAGAATAATAAGAGATACAACCAAATCTTAGTCAACACCTTCCCTCACTACCCCCTTCTTCCTGGGCTCAGCTTTGCTCCTGAGTTCTCTGCCTCCTCCCCACCAGTGGCACAGGGGGATTAGGGAATGGGGTTGTGGTCAATCCACCATGTGCTGGTTTTACTGCTCCTTCATCTTCAGGGCTAGGGAAGCCTGCTCTCACTTTTCCTCTGCTTCTGTGTTTTTTCCCTTCCACAGGAGACAATCCCCTGTGAACTTCTCCAACATGAATCTTCCTGATGGAATTCAGTTTCCTCACAAACTGCTCCAGTGTGGGCTTCCCTTCTGTGGGGTGCAGTCTTTCCCACAGACTGCTCCACCACAGACTTCCCATGGAGTCATGGCCTTCTTTGGGTGCAGCCACCTGCTCTGGTGTGGGGTCCTCCACAGGCTCTAGGTGATCTCTGCTCCATTGTTGATCCTCCATGGGCCACAGGCAGGTCAGCCTGCCATCTCACCATGGGTTGCAGTGGGATCTCTAGTCCAGCGCACCTCCTCCCTCTCCTTTCTTTACCAACCTTGGTGTTTGCGCAGTTGTTCTCCTCACATCCCACTCCTCTCTGTGCTGCAGGTTCATTCTGCTGGTTCTTGAAGAGTTCCTGGCTCTTGGGCTGAGGCTGCAGCGAGACTTGAGCTCGGGGTGTGGCGTGGCGTGGCCAGGCCAAGGCTATGCTGCTTGGGGCCAGAAGCAGGCATGGGGTATGCTCCTCTTAAATGCATCATTCACAGAGGTGCTGATTGGCTCAACTTCAGGCAGGGGCAGGTCCAAATTTGGAGACAGGTGCTTCTAGCAGCTTCTTACAGGAGCTACCTCTGTAGGCTCTGCCCTGCTAGCAAAAAACCCCCCGCATATAATACCAATACAATATCACACTGTTCTTATTTTAACATAGAGGAGGTTTGGAGGCTGGCTGTGGTGCAGTCACTACATTGCTCATGCGTATGCGATGGGTTTCTGTCTGCTACCCAGTTCCTCTGTTTGGACACGCTGTCAGACTCAAACATCCCAGCACAGACCTATGAGGTACTGCTGCCTAGTTGCTCTTAAAAAGTGGGAAAGTTTTCACCTTCCTTGTGGGGTTTACAGTTTGCATTCAGACTGGGATTTTCAGTGGACCTTTGGAGCTTTGGCCACCATCACTGAAGTTTGAAATAAGTTGTCAGTTTATTCTGAGTTCAGGCCAGGTTCTAATCTCCAACCAGCACCAAACTCAAAAGCTGGCTTTTAAGACTGGAGGATGTTCAGCTTAACAGCCATTTTCAAAGTGCTGGTATTCAAAGGTTGTTTGTGGTGTCTGTCAGGAGCAAAATACCCTAATCCCCAACAGAGACAGTGTATTTGCACTTAAGCTGTCATGTGCATTATGGTTCTTGAGTAGCACACGGCAGCAGAATCCTCAGAAGAGTAAGCAAATTGTTGTAAATGGTGTACTTAGGCTTTTGGGAAAATCTCTGCGTGCTCAGAGAGCATTGACCTATTCTGATGTGGAAATTAAGAAATGAATGGCTTCCAACGTGATATGAGTAGTGGTATTTGTGTGCACAGTGCTAGCAAAGTCTACCCCATTACCGTCTCTTTGCAAGGCAGTGGATTGTGCATGAATTCCTTATTGGATTGTGTTTCCATATGTATTTTAACCTCTGCAAAAATGCTCGGGAGAGAACCTGAGCTCAGGAAGAGGTGTACTGCAGAGACAGTATCTGTTTAACATTAGCTGGTCAGGATTATATGAGGCTGCAGTCCTCAAAACTGTTTGGCTGAACACCAGTTGTACATTGCACAGGGAGAGATTGCCAAGAGCCAGTTTTGCAATAATGTTTAGAAATTTCCTCTACCAAAACAGACCAGATGAAAATTGCTTTATGCTCTAGTGAATCTGTGTTCTCCTCTAAATAAAACAGTTTAAGCTCTTGCAAGTCTTATCTAATGAGCAACTTGATGTAAGTGTCCCCAGATAGTGGCTGATACTCTGGTTTTGGATTCATTTTTCAGCTTATCTCTAAATATGTTCTGTGTGATGCTTGGTGGTCTGTGTAGTGTTGGCTGCTCACATGGACTTGGCTGTCCTCCTTTCCAGCTGCTAAACTGTGTTAAAAGAAGATGAAATCTGCGGTTCCATGTAACCAGTTTCAGTATTTGCTACAGGGTTATTAAGGACAGTCCGAGAGTGCCATTGCCTCGTGTACCAGAAGAGGAATTCATGTGGCGTGTTTAATAGGTGGTTTGTGGGAAAAGACTGAAGTGTTAGAGGAACCCTCCTTTAAAATGATATGTCTACAGAAAAGTGATCTTGAACACATTTAGCTTGCTTCCAGCCTTGGCAAAGATGGAAGTGCACCAAATTACGTACACTGGATCTAATCATTTGGCTTTTCTGGTATATGAAGATTGTTATTTGAAGTAGCTACTATAACTGGAAACAGGACAAAACAATAATGAGTGATTTCGGAGCATGCTGTTGGAGAGTTTTAAAACGTTTTATTGCCACCCCAGCCCACCTGAACAAATCCTAAGTTTTATAGAATCGTGAAGTCATTAAGGTTTGAAAAGACCATCAAGAAAAGATCATCAAGTCCAACCGTCAACCTAACACCCCCATGCCCACTAAACCGTGTCCTCAAGTGCCACATCCACACATTTTTGAACACCTCCAGGGATGGTGACTCCACCAACTCCCTGGGCAGCCTGTTCCAGTGCTTGACCACTCTTTCAGTAAAGAAATTTTTCCTAATATTCAATCTGACCGTCCCCTGGCACAACTTGAGGACATTTCCTCTCATCCTATCACTTGTTACTTGGGAGGAGAGACCAACACCCGCCTCACTACAACCTCCTTTCAGGCAGTTGTAGAGAGTGACAAGGTCTCATTTTCTCTAGACTAAACAACCACAGCTCTCTCAGATGCTCCTCAAAATAAGACTTGTTCTCCAGATCCTTCACCAGCTTTGTTGCTCTTTAGACATGATCCAGTGCCTTAATATCCTTCTTGTAGGGAGGGGCCCAAAACTGAACACAGTATTCAAGGTGCGGCCTCACCAGTGCCAAGTACAGGGAAGTATCACTGCCCTGCTCCTGCTGGCCACCCTATTTCTGATACAGGCCAGGATGCTGTTGGCCTTCTTGGCCACCTGGACACATTGCTCGCTCATGGTCAGCTGGCAGTCGATCAACACCCCCAAGTCCTTTTCTGCCTGGCAGCTCCAACCACTCTTCCCCAGGCCTGTAGTGTTGCATGAGATTGTTGTTACCCAAGTGCAGGACCTGGTACTTGGCCATAAATAAAAATTAAACCTCATACAGCTAACCTTGGCCCATACATCCAGGCTATCCAGGTCTCTCTTCAGAGCCTTCCTACCCTCAAGCAGATCAAGAATCTCTCCCAGTTTGGTGTCATCTGCAAACTGACTGGGGGAGGAGCTCAATCT
Source organism: Mesitornis unicolor (assembly GCF_000695765.1). Classification (NCBI taxonomy): domain Eukaryota; kingdom Metazoa; phylum Chordata; class Aves; order Mesitornithiformes; family Mesitornithidae; genus Mesitornis; species Mesitornis unicolor. The sequence continues at coordinate 27,753 of NW_010181838.1, forward strand.
CCCCATCCAGGTCATTGATAAAGATGTTAAACAGGACTGTCCGTGAAAAAGCCCTGGGGAACACCACTTGTGACTGGTCACCTACTTGGATTCAGTTCTGTTCATCACAACTCTCTGTGCTCAGCTGTCCAGCCAGTTTTTAACCCAACAAAGAGTAAACCTGTCCAAGCCATGAGCTGCCAGCTTCTCTAGGAGAATGCTGTGGGAAACACTTTACTAGATTCCGGGTAGGCAACATCCACAGCCTTTCCCTCATCCTCTAGGGTCACCTGGTCATAGGAGATCAGGTTGGTCAGGCAGGACCTGCCTTTCATGAACCCATGCTGGCTTGGCCTGATCCCCTGCTTGTCCTGTATGTGCCATGTGAGCGTACTCAAGATGAACCACCCCATTATCTTCCCTGGTACCGAGGTCAGACTGACAGGCCTGCAGTTCTCCTGATCCTCCTTCCAGCCCTGCATTGTAGATGGGTGTCACCTTGGCAAGCTTCTAGGCATCTGGGACCTCACAGTTAACTAGGACTGCTGATAAATAGAATTAGAGAATGGTTGGGTGGAAGGGACCTTAAAGATCATCTATTTCCA
>NW_010181839.1:0-28882 GCF_000695765.1 Mesitornis unicolor
TACCCCATGGGCTCACCCGCTGCTCTGAGCCCCTGGGAAATTCCTGCTTGACGGTGACAACTGGATTCGCATGAGGACTCCACAAAGCACCCTAAGCACGAGCCAACACTGGGAAAAAGCAAGCTGCCAAGAGCCAGAAAACTAGGATCTTGCTCTGAAACTAAAATGCTGTGGTTGCCTTTTTTTTAAGGAGTTCAACAGTTTATTAATAGGGAAGTGGCACAGCTCAAACCAGACTCTTCCTCTCTTGCTGCCCTCCTCCCCGCAGTCAGTCCTGCTGGGCTAACAGCAGCATAATCCCTGTTTTATTATCTTTATTGATCAGCTCCTCCAGAGACGTACAATGAACTCCACATCCAAAATGCACATTACTATGCCTACTTCAGCTGAAAAGACAGACGTGCAGATAACCCGTAGGAAAGCTTTTCCTGGCAATTTAAGCTAAAAATAAGCAAATCTGCCGCGGTATCAGCAATACAGAAGTACCCAACTCTCAACACGAGCACAGAGGCATTTGCAAGCGCTCAGCATCGACCGACTGTGCTCCAACCGAAAGCCGTTTTACTAACGGAATGAGACTGATGCGAAATGGTGTTGCAAATCTCTCCCTGGAGTTTTGGGGAAATTAGAGCGAGTTCAGAGAGGGCCACTTTCCCAGCTCCCATTTGGCTGGAAACACCGCTAGACTCGCTGCGGCATGGACAGACACTAAATCAAACTCAACCACCTGCGCCGCTACAGAGACCACGCCGGGCTCAGGCAGCAGAACAAAGCCATACACTGCAAAGATCTCGCTTGAACACAACTGGTAAACATTTTTCTACTGTAGAAAATCATTGGGATTCTGTATCAGGTAGCTTTAACCTATATTCCCCTTATTAAAGCAGAAAATCAGGTCTGCTAAGTGAATTCTCAGTCTTGGCAGTCTCACACGGATTAATGAAAGTGGAAAGGCAAATGTAATTAGCATCCTAGCAAACGACCGAGTCACAGCGCTGACCGATAGTGCTGGGTATGAAAGTGCCTGCGCTTTAGCACAGAAACCACCACAGGCAGAAGCAATGAAGGAGCCTTTCAATTCGCCCTCAGCCCTCAACTCCACCGAGAGCTCTTCTCGCCCTTATTTGCTGCTTCTCCCTTCTGTCTCATGGCTTCACACATCTCAGGACCTACAGACACATCCCCAGTCCTGACCAGCTACCGATGGATTTAGGCTCAGTGCAGTCACACAGCAGTTTCTACTACCCCAGGAGTGCAAGGTTGCCTTTTTGCTGTGCCCCAGCCCCACATTCTCCACATTTTTGGGGGAAAAAAAAGTGGTTTTGGGTTATGGGGCTGGAGAGGGGAAGAGGATGGCAGTGGGGAACCCCTGTGATCACACAACCAGCAGCTAAGACAGGCGCTGAACCGACAGATCCCCCCCTCCACTGTGGCTTTACACATGCAGCATTTCCAGTTTTCAATGATAGAGTGTTTTACACCAAGATCTGGGGGAAAAGCACATTAGATTTCATATAAGCCTCAAAGTTTACTGCCTAAGCAAGCTGCTGAATATAAATGACTTCCTTAAAGCATACTAAAAGGCACCCTTTAGTCATCATCTAGTCCCATAAGTGACAAGGAAGCTGATTAGAAAAACCAAATGGTCTATTTTTAAATAGAAAGCAAAGGAGTCTAAAGAAAACACACAGAGTATGTCTGAGGGTTTACGCAAGCATCATTTCTCCAATTTGTGGGTTGGTTCTAGTACCCAGAAGGAACAAATACGCTCATTTTCGAGCATGTGTTTTCAGGTCTTTCTTAAAAAAAGAGACACTGTTGCTAGGTGGAAGTGGCTGGAAGACTTTCTTTTTTAATCTGAGAGCTATTTTAAGCTGGGTTTTTAGGCTTCTAGGGAAACAGCTTTTTGTTTCCCCCTAAAAAAAGAAAATGTAGCAAAAACGGCTTGGGGAAGAAGGTAAAAAAAATGTTCTAATTCCAGCCTCTACCAATGGCTACCTGTCAAGAGCACTGTTCAGACAATTAACGTATACTTTACTAATGAAGGCTTAATTATGGGTTTATTAGGACTGTTTTTTCCACACTCCTGTTCAGAATAAAGCAGTGGATATTCTGGAGGAAACCTGGTTAAGGTTTCACAGCGCACCCACGCACCCACAGCAGAGCAATGTCTGAGCCAGAAGGGTTACGCAAGTTAAGGCTAAAGCAATTAAATCAAACCAGCAAACTCGGGCCACAGCAGTGACACCCGGCTCAGGAGGGCTCACCGGTGTCATCACTCACAAAGTGCCACATCAACAGCATCACTGTTGTGCTGTACCACTTGGATAAGCCCTAAGGGCAGAGCAGAACATAAGCAGTTGGGCACTGATTTGAGGAGGGCTTTTTTTCTCCAGCCTGCTGCAGACAGGGACACGGAGCATCCAACTATCACCGTCACCAGCTGGCATCCTGCTGGTAAGGCAGGAGAGGGCCAGGCAGACCTACCGTCCCTCTCACAGGGTTGGGACATCCACGGTCTCACAGGCCCAGCTGCATCCCTGGCTCAGACACGGTGAGCCCACAACTCAAGGGTTGTTCACCATCCAGGAGCGATCGCTCTGGAAAAGCCATTTCATTTCTCCTAGAATGACTACAAAGGCAAAGGCTTTCCGCAGTACTCCTCAGAGGACTTCTGGCTTCCTTTCGCAGCTGATGAAGCTACTTCTTTTCAGCAGCTAAAAGGAGTTGATACAAATTATTTGTCCTACCAGCAAAGTGCTCCTCTCCCCCTCAAAGGACACCATTTCCTTCTACTCCATCCATCAGAAGAAAATGGGTAATGAGTTCCACTGACACCACTTAGCTGTGTAAAACATGCTGGGAAGGTGTCTGCATTAGCCTTCCCCTTCCCAACTGCCTTCTGGAAAGCTGTTCTGAAGCTGGTGTGAAAGCTCTCGTTTCCAGAGATGGAGAAGCCCAATTGCAAAGCCACGACTCAACCAGTTGTAGAGGTGTTGACTTTTTCAGGTCAGCACTCAGAGGAGACCTTCCCCGCCTTGGTGTTACCAGGCAGGCGAGACTGCCTCCTTTCTTTGGCATTACAAACATCAGCAAGTGCCAACCCAAGCAAGTTAACGTTTTAAGCCCATTTAGTAATCTGCAGATTTATTTTCAGCTTTCCTTCTTGAAGGAAGAAGTCTGGGGATCTTTCCTGGACTCCTCACTAACCCAACCCAAACCAACCACCTGCTGGAAGCCCAGGTTTCACGTCCAGAATCTGTTCCTTTCCTCCTTGCAAATCTGAGCCATGGGAAAGAGGTCACAATTCAGATGACAGCAAAATTCCCAAAGCTTAGAAAAACATCAGCATCCCTGATATACAGGGGACATGACCCTCCAGGACATGACCCTGACGAGTTGTAAGACAGGAATTTTCATCAAGCTTTAATTCACCATCAGCAGCACACATCCTGCTCCTTCACTGGACCTCACTTCCCAAAGCTCATACAATGCACGAAATCTGCACTGTCCCTGAGCATGGGCTCAAAAAAAGAAAAATCAAACCAAAACACTCACCGACTCTGTGCAGACATCGCTGTTTTCAATAACATTGGCAACCCCAGCAACTTTTCCAATTTCTCTCTCAAGAGATGCCAAAGACTCCTGGGCCTGTAAGGGGAAAAAAAAAACCCAAACAGGGGAGGCACAACAATTAGCAAAAGCTGAGAAGCAAACCCCCATTTCTCCCAGAGCATTACACACACAGGAAATCACTGCTGAGGAGGAAATCTGTTTTATGCCAGATTTGCTCAGGGGACCAACACATTTGCCAAGATTGACATGTCTCCTTACAATCAGCATGTTGCATGTCAGCCTGTCTGCACATGAAAGCAATTCTACAGGGAAGCTTTAACAGTCTCATGTCAAGTTATTAGGTAAAAATTGTGCAGCAAATTTTTTGTGCAAGAGCAGAGGCGCAGGCAGGTCCTTCAAAAGCCCAATCATAGATCTGCATTTACATAAAATACATCACGAACCAGAGACACCAGCACAGCTCACTTCATATCTCAATATCCTGAGCAAAATGTTTTAAACACCTTATTGCAGCAGGTCTCCTCAGTTTTCTCAGCTCCTAGCAGTGCTTTTGTGACCATGTCCCTGATCCCAGGACAAGACCTCCCTCACCAACAGCTCTCCCCGCTCCAGTCCTGCAAGAACGCAGCTCAATTTCCTTACTATGCATCTCCCACAGAAGGAACAAGGCGTTAGGGAGTCTGGAGCTCAGCCACTCTGCAGGCTATTCTTGTCTCCATTTATCAATTCTCCCAGGAGAGGTTCGTCTCTGAGGTGACAGACAGCACTGAGACCTCTACTGCTTACAGATTTCCCACTCCAATCCATCTTGCAGGAGCAGTCACTGAGGATGAGCAGAGGTAACCCACCTGCTTGTCTCATCAAGCTTGTGCAGGGCTAACTTTAAAGATTTGCAGTCTCTTGGGTGATAGCCGAGTTATAACCACGTGCAAATGGGCAGATGGCTTGTAAACCAACTTGGAACCATTGCCATTTGAGACTCGATTTAAAAGCTTCAGGCAGTGGTGTGGGTGTAGGGCTGTGGGATGGGCTGGGTTTCTTTAAATAAAGACTGATTTGTCAGCCCCAAATCACCACTCATTCCCATTGGCATAAAATTACCACGGACAAGAGACTCTTTCAAAAAGGCTTAGTAAACAGAGCTGTTGGTTGCATTTTTGTCATTTTAACAGACATGCAGGTATCCTGCATGAGCTCTCACACCCAGTCCCAGCCACTTGGGGAACCAGCAAGTGGATTAAGACACCCCATCAGGCAGGCAGTCTGCTCAAATCACATATTCCAGCACTGTAAAACTACAAATCTTGAGGGTTCCGAGAACATTTACATCTACAACAGCTGAGGGTCTCTGCTTACCTTGGGCAAGTCACCAGCTACCTTCTGTCTCTCATTTTGATCAACTTTGAGTTTTGATAGTGTTTCGTTTAGCTGCGTTTTCAGCTGCAAAACAGTAACAGAGAAAATCAGCTTCCCCTCACGCACGCAGATTTCATCTGCCCCACGGATTAACCTAGTGCACATTGACTGCAAAGGAGTAAGGTTACTAACAATTATTGCACACACTGGATTAGTCAACACAGATGATGAGGTTTTACAAGGACAGTCAAGGAACAGAGACTCCATCTGCAAAGAAACGTAAAGAATGGAAACTACAGAAGAAAAGACACAGTTGGCATCAGCTTGATTACAAATGGGTTTGACTTTTAACCTATATTGCCAGTAGAAATACTAGCAATACTGACAGTGCATATGCCTCTCCGGCGCTCTTATCACCAGTCAGCCCAGACTTCAACTTAATTCACTGTAAATATGCAAAAACAGAGATTGTCAACTTCCTAATTCAGGCTAAATCCTAATTCAGGATGCCAATCAATGCCATACTAGACTTGCCAAGCATGCTACTGAACTTAAGCAGATTGTTATTGTGGTGGTTTGGATTTGTTGTTTGGTTGTTCTGTGGGTTGTTTTTTTTTTTAAATCCACTATTTTAACCCGGTTACATAGTGACAGTTGCCTGGTGAGATCAGCAGCTCAGTCTGGCCAATCAACTACTCTAAAACCCAGCAAAGACATGGTGACAGAGACAGCCTTCCCCAGTTCTGTCTCAAGAGCAAGAAAGCACCGTACAGACACACGCAGAGGAAGGATCTGGCTGCTCCTGCAGCCTGAAAAGACACGGCACTGAAACAAGTAAGAAGTGAAAGGGCTCAAACTGGAAAACCATGCATTTTGAAATCTATGGGTCTGGCCTCAGTTTATCCAAGCCCTTCTTGAGAAAACCTGGCATAGGAGCATTATTGGCTGGAGAGCATTTCCAGCCAAACGTGCTGTAACACAGTGTATGCACCAAGCCAGCACAGATACTCAGCCACATCAGGATGCCAGAATGGCTGCTGAATGGCCAGATACTCTGAATTCATGTAACGTTTGTTTTGGCCAATTTCTGTACGTACAGAGGAGGATGGAAAAGGCTCTGCGCAGTCACAGCAGACACCACAGCTGCATCCTCAAAAGCTTTGGGAAAAGAGAAAACCACACCCAGAGAATAATCCTCATGTTAAACCGATGATAGCCCAACTTCTGATGCTCAAAGTACATTATATTTGCTGTTGCATATCGATTCTCAAGAAGTTTCGGGAATGAAAGTCTTACAGACTTGGGGAAAAAAAAGTCTGAAGAACCAGACATGCTATTGTTAGGAGCAGAGAAAGAGACAAATTGTAAAAGTCAGACTACATTATTGCAATGGACAGAAATATCAAGCTGAAGAGGTTAGCAGGACAGAATTTGGATTTGGAATAAGTCTCCGCTTCATAAGTATGCCAGGAGCCTGGTTTGTGTCCAGTGGAGAACCAGCTTCTTACCAAATTTAACTCTTCATTCTGTCTTACTGCTTCAGAATATGAACCATCAAGTCTTTTCTGCAATTCAGTCAACAGATCTTTGAGCTGAAATGAAGTTTAGAGTTTTAGGATTTGTCTCCTTAGGATGCCCACTTCTCTTCTGCTCAGTTACTAGTGTGTGGCTCTGCCTTAAGGCCACAAGCATATCAACTCCTCAGCCACGGGGGCTAAGCGTTAGATTCGTTTGCCAGTCAACTTTCAACCGAACAAAAGGAAAAGAACAGTTTGGTCAATTATGTTTACCTCTCTGACTTCTGAAACATAAGTAGATCGTTCTATTTCTGCCTTTTCTAGTTCACTTTCCAAATGTTCTCTCTCTTTTTTAAGCTAGAAACAGAAAAACAGAGTTAAAACAGATGTTTTCAGTGTTTGCTCGCAGTACCATTTTCTTGATTTATAAATTTCTATCAAATACTCCATGACATTTAGAGAGCTTTTCAAATCCAGCAATTGCACAGCACAGATATAAACTGTTACATTTCAAAAAGATAACAAGAAAAAGAATCAAGCCCAAGATGATCAACAAGCAGTAGCTGCTCAGTCTCACAAGGAAAGAGCCCCAGTGGATGAGCACAGAAGTAAAAAACAGGACAAATTCCAGTTTTCAGCTTCTCTCCTTAAAAACACCGGCCAAAATATAGTTTTAAATTGCAGCCCACGCCACACTACTTGCAGGAGAGAAGTCCTAGGAAATTCAGACTTACAGCATAAGCCTAAATCACGTTGTAAGTAACAGAAAGCTTCAAAGAAAATAAACAGAAAACCTGCACGTACAGTTTCAACTTCTTTGATTTCTTCCTTTAACCTCTCTACCTCGTGCTCCAAAGAAATGACCGAAAAACGCATCTGCAGTTTTCAAGAAAGGATAAATAGATTATTTGCATTAGTTTAAGACAACTTCTCCATAACCACGTAAGCTTGCTTCTACAACTTAAAAATTTTAAGGACAAAATCACGTTGACTGTATAAAATAAGACGCTCGCTCAAATAATTCACTATTCCGAGTTCTCCATTGTAACACCTCTCCTACCTTCTCCCAACATAAGTAATCCCCTACATGCCTGAAAGATTTGGAATATAAGGACTAAGCCAAGTGTCCATCAGCCATGGTAAGGGAAATATCCTTCCTAGAGAGGGAAGACTGTCTCCATCCATGTATTAAATGCAGCCAAACCCAGCGTATTTAGCCTTATTAGAGGCTGCAAGATGGTAGCAGATGGTAGCACATCTATAGTTTAAAATCTGACAGCCTTTTATAAGCTCCTCAAATAAGATGTTTATAAGTCATCTGTTTGCTCCAGGCTCATACTCTGGCACTCAAATTTACTAAGCAGAAGTACTTCAGAAATAATTTCTTTCAAAAAAAAAAAGTTTGACCCACTTTAACTCTAGATGAAGGGAAAAAAAAAACATAAAAAGACTTTTTTCTTACCACTTTTGCTAGCAACAGAGCCTAAAAAGGAAAGCTTTGCAGGCACTTTCAACTGTAATTAGTTGACCATAATGGATTAAGCTCTACTTTAACAGCTTCCCAAAATTGTTATGATTACATGATATTTAAGTTCCAGCACAAAAAGTCTCTATCTGTTCACAAATGGATTTTGGAAAAAACCAGGTGGTTAACAGAAATACAAGCTGAGTTGCCAGGATCAGAAAAAGATATATTCCTGGGTGTGTTAATGGGACACGTACATTGCTGAATCTTTAGCTTCCTATCCCATCAGCATTAATATTACTATGTGCTACCACTTGCAAAGGACTGTGGCAGACTTGCCATAGTGGTCAAAAACCTTATGCCTGTGCTGTTCATTTGCTCTTGCTACTCTAGAGATGGCAACAGGAATAGCCACACAAATCTAAAGACACCAACAATTCCTCTACTTTTTAGGTTTTTTTTAACAGAAATCTTAGCATGAAACTGAGTATCAGAGCACCAAAAATCCTACTGTTGTAAGGAGGGATCATTCCTATTATACTGGTTGCAGACTTCATCTTTTACATCCACTGGCCACACACACGAAACCAGGCAGCCAGGGCTCTTCTACACCTGCCTTCACAGTACTTAAACATCCTCTGTGACTACAAGCAGAAGCTGCCTGGCTGCTGCGAAAAAGTAGATCTTCAGAAATACCTGTTTAAGTTCCTTCTGTGATTCTTCAACTTTTGTCTTCCATTTGCTTTCTTCCTCTTCCACGCTCCTTTGTAGCCTTTGCAAAATTCCTTCCTAAAAAGAGAGCAAGGTTTGAAAGCTTACAGCAGAAAAAAGGCAGCTTAAAACATCACAAGACACAGGCAGCCCGGCAGCCCGCTTACCGTTTCTGCCAGAACTGATTTGTATTTCTCACACTCCAGTTGCAGCAGTACACGCATTTCCTCAGCATCCTTCAACTTCTGCTCCATCACCTGGCAAAAGAGAAAAGGGACCAGAAGAGCCATATCTTAGCCAATGGATTTCAGTTCTATTTTTTATCTTATCTCTACCAGCAAGCTGGTATCATTACACTGGCAGGTCTCTCTTTCCACCCCATGCATCCACAGCAAGTGCAGCGTTCACCTACAGCTCTCAATACTCAATCACAAACTTCACACGAGCTACTGCAGTAACTCCAAGTTGCCTGAAAACAAATCCATTATGTGAAAAAGGGGACAGGTATTTTGAATTTCAGAAACACTTTCACAACTCCACAAAGTCCTTTTCAAGGATGCAAATACATTTGTGTTCAAGGTCCAATGGGGCTTTGAGCAGCCTGGGCTGGTGGGAGGTGTCCCTGCCCATGGCAAGGGGGTTGGACCAGATGAGCTTTAAGGTCCCTTCCAACCCAAACCACTCTACGGTGATTTTATGATTTCCGATTTACAAGATGGAAGTCTCTACAAAATTTTCTTGTCAATTGTTCACCAATTTGCAAGATTATTACAGAAAAATAGCCCATGCCACACACAAGGAAGCCATTCACAGTTTATGCCTACCTTGATGTCTTCAGATCCTGATGCCTCTCTCAAGTATTCTTCAGCCATCTTTTCAAACCCACATATCCATTCACTATGGCTCTGTTGGGAAAAGCATCCAGTTAAAGGTGAGAATAACCTCAATAAATCTATCTTCAGGACATTTGCCTCCCAGCTGCAGGCTTACAGAGCAGCACTTCAGTCCCCCAAGTCCCTAGAACCAACACACAGCCTGACAGCGTTGTGCTGCCAGCACCACAGTCGAGCAACAGTCCGGGAGCACGAGGTAACCAGCAAGAGACAGTTCACGGGGGCTTGGAAGCGCTGAAATATGACTGGGTGACAGAGGGCTCCCTGTAAGCGTTGGGGCTCTACAAGAAGTGTTTGAAGACTTAAGGGAATCTTTTCCAAAATCCCTGAGCAGTTAAAGCAGATGTAATTGTAGGGACCTTACCAGGAAGACTGCTTTATAACCTTACAGAAACAGTCTTTTAAAATACTATTTCTAGTTCATCAGGAGACCAACTTTAGCACATTCGAGAATTCTTTTACATATGAATATTCAAAACCTCGAGACATTACAAATGAAACAGACCTCGGTTTTACAGCCTCACTTCGCATCATTCACACGATCTAAACCAGACAAACCCAGCGCGCTTCCCTCACAAAAAACTGAAAGCCACCAAGAACATAAAAACTGGAAATCAGTGGTTTTCAAAGGAACTTTGGGAATAAAACAATCCCCCTGCACTGTGTTAATTGGCAGTGAGGCAGCACAGCCCCTCTGGAAAAGGGGGGCAGCCGTTATCTGCACAGCAGCCAGGGAAGATGGATCCCCATCATGTCAGACAGGGAGGAACCACACAGCAGTCTTCATCCACCTGGAAAATTTGCTCTCTGTTAGACACAAGATAACGCAGGCAGATGAAACAGATATTGGGGCAATCAAAAAACCAAGATATTAACTTTGTTTTGTTTTAACACTTTTCCTGAAGTAACCGCTTTGCCTCTCTGCTGCTGGTATTACTACAAGACACTCTGCCCCAGGATTTCTGCAGTGGGACATGAGGGATCTTTGGGGACATGCTCCAGACTGCCCAGCACAGCAGGACCAGAGCTCCCCAACCCTCAGCAGAAGAGTAGGAAGAGCCACTTCTCTTACCACATTGGAAGGAAGAGAGACTTTAGGGAACAGCTTCTGGAGTAGCTGGCGTGTCTCCACCTCGGCAGCTTCCAAGTGCTGCTGCTTCTCCTAAACCAAGAGGAGAGGTCAAATGAAACTGGGCAACACACCCCACAGACCTGGCAATAGCCCCTTCTACACCCAGAGTAACTTGCTTAACCCAGAAAGCTATTTTTTGAGAAAGGCTCTGTAGTCTAACATTGCCAGTAAATTGCTCCAAAAATTGGCACTTCATTGCTTCATAATTTGGCCTTCAAATTTGTTCATGCTTTTAAGCTTTTAAGCTTTTATTTTCATTAATACGTCCTCCAATCTAGCCTGTTTGTACAGAAATTACACCATCGTTCACAACACAACACAAACTACACTGTGCTGAGAAACTTCATCCACGATCACACCAACCCTGCCACTCAAGTTGAACCACCTCAAAACAAGAACTTTGTTGACTGACCAACATTTAAAATCATCCATACTTATTTTAAATCATTTTAGTGGGGGGCAGGAATCACCATAAATCAACACCACGACATCAAAACCAGAGGATTAAAGTCAAAAGGAAACTTTGTGTTAATGCACATTTGAACCAGGCCAAGAAAGCAAGATTGTCTTCTAAATATTATTTTAAAGTATTCAACAGGGAGACCCTTACATCCTCCTTCCCCAAACCTGGATGCAATGGGAAATAATTATTAGAGCTGTGTGACAATCTCCAGGTTCACTTTGCCATTGCTCTGCAAATATAAATACGTAGAGCCAAGGGCACCACAGATCCATCGCTCCATGTCTTTAACATTAAAAGCAGAGCAGCCACGGGACATTTGCTTGCTGTGCTTGTGGCAGATTGGTTTAATTTAGCCATGCAACACTCAGGCTCCTGTAAAAGTTTTAATGCAGAAAGCCTGAGCTCCTGTGCAAAAGGCAGCTTTCAGGAAAAATCCTTTAGTAATATTTGGGTTTGGGTTTTTTTCTTTGACATCAGTGTTACTGCGCCTTGCTGCTCTGAGTTCCTCTGCTGCAAGAGATCGGTGGCATTAGTAGGCTGAGATTCAGAGACGGGACAGGAGACATTAGGTTGTGAAGCTGTGCTAAAGTGTGTTAGTTTTCAGCAATTTAGGAACCACCGAGAAGTGGCAAATGGCTGTTTGGTGAAGTCTTCGACTGCAAGAGAAAGCAGGCAAGCGTTAGCGCACAGCAAAAGCAGGTACACAACTGCTCTGAACGCAGGGCCGAGCGAAGAGCAGAGGCGTCTCCGAAACACAGGCGCACAATCCCAAACAAGAGCTCCTCTGCTTCCAGCTACCCGAGTGGTGCTTTTCAAGTGATTGAGGCTTTTTTTGAATTCTGCAGAGTGACAACGAACACCAGATCAGGCTCACTGCAAATGCAAGCTCCTCTCAGAGCAATTCATGCCTGGTATCGTTCTGAACTACAGGCTCCAATGGGACTTGTCAAACTTCGTATCCAATCAAGGAAGTAATTCACAGCTGTGGTGATGCCTTTTTCCTGAGAAGTTCCTAGGGTTTTTTTAAATAATAATTTAGTCCTAGCTCTTTACGGATCCAATAACTTTATCCGAGCACAGCGAAAGCCCAGTAGGTGAAAGCAGGTTGCTCACCAGCACAGTTTTTTTTCTAGAGCTCCCCACAAAGAAAAACAATAAACCAACACAACACGATTCACAACAGCTCTAACAATTATGCAAACAGAAATCAAAAATCAGCATGCCCACAAATTAAGGGAAAGAAAAACAATAAAAGAAACCTAAAAACAACAGGAAGAAGCAGAGGTGAGAGTATATGAATGATCACTCAGAACAGACTACATTTAAATTGCAGTAAAAGTTAAATGCCTCCATTTCATTGAAAAAAAACAGCTGCAGATCTGCTTCTAGCTTAATGTATCGTTTCTAGCAGTTAACATTACAACCTTGGCAATCTTGTTCACTTTGTCCTGCAGCAATTTTTCAGTTGATGCCAATGCTTCCATTGCTTTCCAGTTTTTCTTCCGAAGGTCCTAATCATTTTTAGAAAGAATGATTTCAGTTCAGCCAATATTCAAACTGTTTCCACTTTTACTTCAGAGATAGACTTTGCATTACATTCCACCATTTGCATTTAAATGCTGGTTACTGCAAGATGATTTTGCTGGGTAAGACGACATACACTAGCAAAAACAAGTGTGATGTTCAACAAGTTTGAATGAAAAGGGGGGAAAAAAATGCCAATTTCTGCCCAACCTGCCCCCAACGTCCAAAACTGATCCATGCGTTACTGCAGGGCGTTATCGCTACAGCAACCCCACACTTTGACTGCACTTGTGAGAAGAAAGAAGGAAGTTTTCAAAAGTAGTGAGGAACACAGACACCAAACCACAGATTACACAACAGAGTGTTAGGCATGTCGCGTTGCAGAACCCAGCGTGGACCCCAGCATACGTGGAGGTGGACACATTGATGCCCCTGATCTCGCAACCAGGTCCTTGTGCCTCAGCCCTAACCTACTATGGCAAGGCTGGTTTTAGAAGCACAAAGCTCAGGGCCTCGTTTTGCAGCACGTACCCATGCAGCTCTCTCCACTGTGCCCAAAGAAAACTGGTTCGCTGCTCACCAGTGCCCTCTTGGGAGGTTTTGGGATTTCACCAGTGGTGAGGACACCCCAGATCCGCATGGAAACACCACCGCGCTGCGTTCCTGGATCTTTCTTGGCGAGGTCGTCAAACGTGTACTCCACAAGACGTCAACATACAGGCTCAGTTATGAGGCTGAGAGCTCTTATAAAAAGAGCCTCTAAGCTCTCATCTAGTGAGCCTCACAGGGAGGAGATTATGGTGCTTGGGACTTAGATTATTTATTTTCATTTCAACCCTCAGAGCAATCTGCTTTAGCAAAGGGCTGTTCTGAAAGGCTGTGTTAATTCACCATGCAAAGTGGCACCCAAATCCTAGTGTGTACCTATACTGGTTTTACTTTTCCACTTTCATTTGCCTGCTATCCTAAGGGCTGTTTCATAGGCCAGAAAAAACAAGATTGGATAAAATTGCAATGTGGAAAGCCAGGACCTCCAGGCATGGTCTGCCTTTAGCAGCAGCCAGATTTCTGCCTGCACCATGAAGGGTACTTAGACCTTGCAGTTCCCCAGGAAACAGGCACACATATGTTCTACCTTTCCTGCTCATCTGTCTTCTGAGGATACCCAGCCACTTTCCCTCTACTTTATTTCAGCTCTTAAGCAACATTACTTGCTCAAAAGCTCAGGTTCTCAATATTTTTCTTGTGCATCTTCCTAATACTGTCCCAATTTTAAGCAGTAAGGCTTATTGCACAGTATTCATTGGATTTTATAGGCTATCAAGGAGAGCCAGGTGAGCTAAAACCCTTGTATTTCAACAGCTTTCTGGCATATAACCTAAAAGATGCCATTCGCTTGCCCTGCACAGGTAAAGTATTATTAGGAGGTAACTTCACAGCTCTGATGCAAGATACAATCTTTACTTCTACCCACAAACCACCCATACTACACCATCAGCAGCTGCTGTCAAGGAAGGCTCACTGTCCTTCACCTCCTTGGAAAAAATCAGGATTAGTCACTCTTAGGAATGGGAAGAGTCAACAAGAGTTGGAGCAGTAAAGTTGGGGATTTTGGTTTGGTTTTGGTTTTTGGTTTGTTTGGGTTTTTTTAAAGGAGTGGAGGAAGAATTTCCTTACGTTGTTCTTTTTCCTCTGCTGCTCAAAAGCTTTTCTCTGAGAGGTGAGCTCATTTTGGAGACTGGCGATTTCTTTCTCTTTCCCTGCAACCCTGAATTACCAAAAGAGCATCATAAGCAAGTCAGGAGACATTTAAGAAATTTCAAGTGAAGCACTGACATCCTTTCACATACACTAAATTGCCTTCTCTTCCAGTCTCTTTGAAAACCTTCTCTCACTGACTCGGCGGTACTGCTTGCTTCCTACTGCTCTGTGAACTGCAGGCTGCCAGAGCAAAGCCCATTGTAAAGCTGTTGTTTGCCTACAACAGGCATCTGCACACATTTATCAAGGCCACGGAAAGGTAACGCATTAGACAAGGGTAAGTCAGCCAGCCCACGCTAGCACAGCGCCACAATACAGGCACTGCCTGCTGGATGAGAGCATTCTTTTTCAAGTACCTGGTGCACAATTTAGAAGTCATTTCACTTAAAAGAAAAATAATTCAGCCAGCCACAAATGCATTACAGTGGCAGCTTGTGCAGCACAGTATAAGCCAGTACGGCATTAGCTTCCACATAGTTCTTTAGTGTGCTTCAGCTCTACGTTATAACACAATCTGCCCCTGAGATTTTCCCCAAGAAGAGATTTCCACCAAATTATTTTATAATATAAACAACCCTCTACAAAGTTAAGTTCCAAGAAAAAAGCCCGTCGCTTTTACTTGAAACGCCAACACTTAACACTTCGGACGTACAGTTGAGCTGGCATGTATTTAAATTAAAATCAATCATGGCTTGCTTACACTGTGGGCACAAGATATTGCAAGCACTGCCTGCAGAAGACCACAGCTGAGGATTATTAGTGTGAGCAGAAACATTATGTTCAAGTTTCATTAGATAGTAAATATATATTTTTTTGCTTGTTTTTACTGGCCACTTCTCACACACTGATATTGTACATTTGGCATTTACTCCATCTTTTTAAGTTTCCTGAGCAATAAATGAAATGAAGCACTTAAATACTGCGTTCAACATCTGGCAGTACTCACACTAGCCGAAGCTCCTCACTTTGGACAGCCAGAGATGCCTACAACAGATCAGAAACTCATTAGGAGCAGATCAGCAGCAAAGAGTGATGCAGAGGGCGTGATCTGCCTGGTTAAACAGGCGTTGCTGCAAAAATGAGCAGCTGCACTCTTGGCCTTTGAGGGAGTCCTGTCCGGCCTCTTTTGGCCAGGAGAGCTCTGGCTGTGATACAGTGCGTAAAGACAGAGGTGAAAAGCTAGACAAGGACACAGCAGGCGTAAGAAAGAGCACAAGGGTGCAAACTTGCACAAGAAAGAGAGAAAAAGGAACAGACAGTCAACAACCAGAAAAGCTGAAACTGGCCCTAGATTTGCATGGTCTATACAACTACTGCTTTTCCATGCTGTCCATACAAGCTACCAGCATCCCCTCTGACTTCACTCAGTAACACTGCGATTGGAAGCTGTACCTGTGTGCAATTCTCCTGCTTTAATTCTTGAATTTGAACTTTAAAACATTCGTTTTCCTTTTGCACATCCTGTTGAAAGAAAAGAGACAATATATACACATGTATACACATCGGTATACACTCACAATACATACACTCCTTACAACAAAAGACATTTCTATCTGAACTTTACCTGCAACTGTTTTACTTGGCTTGCAATTTCTCTCTCTTTTTCTTCCACTATAGCTTTCAACTTTTTCATTTGCTCTTCTTCCCCTTTCAACCTGCAGAGATGATATAGAAAGTAAGAAAAAAGGGTTAAAGTAAGATTCTGTACTAAAAAGGGGCAGACTCTCTAGCTGGGACAGTTTTCAGCAGCAGAAGATATGTAAATTTTGTATGCTCAGCCAAAAGGAGAGCACACACACACGGAGAAGAAACCACTGCACTATGGCTGTAAACCAAGAAAACTAACAAAAATACATGTCAGCTGCAACAAAATGTATTGCAAACACTTACCTGCTAAGAACTGGCCTGAAGCAAGCTAGGAATTTCCCATGTCAACTAGCAGACACATTCAGTGTGCTGATCTTAACAGCATTCAGAGCAGAAGCAGGAAAGAAGCCATTGATCACCTGAGTAAATCCTGCAGCTGAGCAGGTGCCAGGGAGAGACTCCCAAAGCTGAGGCTGCCCTAGGTACCACATACTGGCTATACAGGAGCTCTACTGGGAGAGCAGCACATTACAAGAGCTGCATTGAAGACAGCTCTTTTTGGCAGTGTCTCATACAACCTTCTGATTCAGAGCAGCCAGACAAAGCAGAGTCAGAACAGAGGAAAGTCTGGCAGCATTTCTCCATAAAACAGGAGCTGGAGAATCGGCTATTGCATCTCAGACAAAAAATGGCAAACTATCTGTTCATTGCTTTTACTGACTCAGCCACAGCCACTTAAATCCACACACTCTCCAACATGCTCAACAGAAGGAGAAATTATCACTAGACACAAGCAGCAGCAGCAGTTGCACTAGTTAGTAGAGCCCTGGGCTATCATTTACTTTCACAAAGTGTACGAGCACTACTACTTAGACATGCCAGATGCCTGCTATTACACATGGCAGCAGACACGCTGGCTGCTGTACGTCCATCGGCACCAACAGCTTATTTTAGCTAAACCCATAAAATTCTTGAAACCAATTCATACATTCCAATTTAAGATAAATGCCAGCACTGAATACAGATTATCAACAGGTGCTTGAGAAACTGCTACTAAGCATACTCACAGGCTCTCCAGGTTCTGGACTTGGGATGCAGCAGGTACCTGGAAAACAAAGCCATTCCCACTCATTTTGATGGCACAGTAAAGCTGTCAAATTAACAGGAACTCTTTGCATAAAGAGGGGCGCCACACAGGTTGCAAGATACTTGCCAAAGAAATACCAGAGATTTTGCATCACCCATTGCTCCAAGAATAGCTAAACATGTCATGGATTTTAGAAGCCAAGCTTACACACCAGGCATCCCAAACTTCACACCGGCCAATTTTTCTCCATTCCACCTTTCCCCTGGGATAAATGCCTGTCTAGACATTCACCCAAAATAAAGGTGCTCAATTTCTCCCCTTATCATCGACAAAAATACCAAACTGACCTAGGATGTTGCCTTATTGGAAAAATTCTTCCATTAAGTAACACTTGGCTTCAAAGATGGCCAGGCTCCTGCTCTCAAGCCCAGTGCAGGAAATCAAAAGACAAAATATTCTGACCCGTTGCAACTTCCACAACAGGTCAAGGCAGGAAGGAATCACAGCAAAGCCTGACCACTTCAAGAAGAGCTGCTCTGTTCAGTTACCGCAGGAGTTCCTCCGTAGCCACAGTCCTACAGAGATGCTACCTGAGTCTGGAAAGGAGGTAGTACCTAGGACACAGCTATGACTCTGCCTATGAGCTTCAGAGTTTTCAGACCAAAGCTACTCATTATGTATAGCTATCATCCAGGTTAAAGAAAAGCTCGCAGAACTTATCCACATAAAAACTAACTCTGTTCATCCAAGACAACTCCCTGCACCATAGACTACCAGTTTAGTCCAGTAGGATTTAAAATAGCTCTCTATGTTGAAGCCAATGCAAACCCTTTGAGAGGTACAAGACAAAAACCAACATCCTCCAGTTCAACTGAGCAGCACTCCCAAACCACATCCAATCTCTGCAGCCCATACCTGTTGGAGCTGTTGCAGGTTCTGCTGTTCTAACTCCTGAACTTTACTGGTTAATTGTGCAATTGTATCTTTCTGACCCTTTGGGGGAAAAAGAAAAAGCAAGTTTAGAAGTGTAAAAATAACTTTTCCACAGCCAGAAATACTGCAACAGAATTTACTTCCCTCAGAATACTGAGGAAGCTTACCTGCAGCCATTCTCCTTTCATAACGATGTCTTTCTCCTTTTCTTCCAGTAAGGCCTCCATGGTTTTCACCTGCTTCTCCTTCCCCTTCAACCTGCACCATAAACACACAGACACAAAACATAAACCCTTGCTCTTTTATCCATCTAAAATAAAAAAAGACACCCTATGCTTTGCAGCACAAACAAAAGCAGCTTATGTGATCAAAGGCACAAACACAATTCACCTGCTAAAAAAATCCATGTGTGAACACTTGCACTTCAGTCTGAGTTAGCAGAAGATGCCCTTGATCAATGGTACTGCTCATTAAGCGAAAGCAGACAAATCCTGCACTGACATATACTGCAGAGAGTTCACACACACGTGTTCTCTCCATCTAAAAATACTTCCTTCTTCCCTCCCCAGTTGGGGACACGAGGGACTGATGATGACAGTGACTCTATTCTCACTTATCCACTCAATTACAGCACAGAGATTACCTAAGTCTGCCATAGTGCCTTGCCTTCATCCTTCCATCCTGACTTGAATTTAACCCCTTGTAAGCTAATTAGTGGGGAAGCGAGGGGTACACAGGGCAGATGAGACACATTAACAACTGCACTTACACAGTCTGAAGTTCTTTGACTTGGGATGTAATCGACACCTAAAGAAAATAACAAGTACTTCAGTTCAATGCGCATGGAGCACACACACAAATGCTTTAAACTGCTTTAGGGAGAAATATGGGAAAAAAGCCATTAGACATTACTAAAATAGGCACTGTTTGTTACGGTTACAGAAGTATAAACACGCTTTTTTTGTGGAGAAAATAAGTTATGAGGAGCCAAGTGTCTTCACTATTTATTTCCTCCACATTTAAAGTGTGACTTCCAGAGCAGAAAAGAAACCAGTGCAAATGGGAACACAAGCAGGCCCACCAGAGCACCCTTCCACCATGAGAAATGAAGGAAGAAGCAGACTGTGATGATGAGAACCACCTCATTACCAACTTCAGCTCAAATCAGAGATTGTCCCTGGTCATTTAGACTCTTACACAAGCAAAGATGTTCTCTGCAATGCCAAGACTCCCTTAAATTCCCATTCTAAGGCTGAACATGGATTGAAGAAACAAGATTTAGTGGGAATATTCCCTTTGAATTTTGTATAAAAGCCTGACAGTGGCTGTGTAAATACTGGCTGTTCAAACAGCTTGCTTAGGCCTCTCCCACAACACAGCAGGAGTTTCCACATCTCCTAAAACCTCGATTCTGCTTGCAGGATACCGAAAGTTGCATATACACCACCTTCGGAGCAAGCATCCCTCATATGCAGCTTTCCCACAGACAGCAACTCTAAACTGGATTTTGTTCCAGGCTCTGTGTCAGCTCCAGGGAAGGAAAGACATACAAATAATTCCTCCATCTCCTGGGAATTTGCTTTGGAAGAAAAGCCCAAGACAGAAACATATTTTATGAAGCTTTGCCTAAAAAGGACAAAACTTTTAACACTAAGAAGAAAAGGGGGTAACATTTTTGAATGTAGCTAGAAAGACTGAGAAAAGTGCAGACCAAAAAAACCCAACCCACACACCCGACACAAACAAGCAAGCAAACTTCCTGACAGCACGATGGATTAAGCTGCCTGCAGAATGGGCTCCCTGAGGAAACGTGGGTTCCCATTGTTTTGGATGCTAGACAGCCAGCATGCCAAAAAAGCCAATACTCCTCCATTTCTGCATTCCCAACAGCTGGAGTAAAACTTATTGTGCCAAGACACGCTTTCTTTGGGCACTGGAAAGAAAACAGTCTTAGGTTTACCTGGAGACTAGATATTATTTGGGCCAGTAATTCTAGCAACACAGAATCACAGAATCCCAGAATGTTAGGGATTGGAAGGGACCTCCAAAGCTCATCCAGTCCAATCCCCCTGCCGGAGCAGGAACACCTCAATGAGGTTACACAGGAAGGCGTCCAGGCGGGTTTTGAATGTCTCCAGAGAAGGAGACACACAGGAAGGCCAACAAAAGGAGAACCACCTTCAGCACTTGAAATTTTTGAGGTACCATCCTCAAAGGATGTCCCATGGCTTCGTATTTATTACGGGGATAGTTTGCAATATGCCCAGCCAGAGCTAATGCTACAATGCTTCAAGTTATAGCCATTCTTGCTAAATTTCATACTGAAAGTCCAAAAAGCTTGGGCATCCAGAGGAACATGGTTTCCGAAGGACAGCAGTAGTTATACTACATATTTACAGCTTTATATTCAAGAATAGTGTAGCTCTACCATTGAAGAGTTCCCTTACCCAGTGACATTCCCTAGTGAACGAAAACACACTAGAACAGAAATGAGGGAGCAGCGCATCCAAGGCAAGGCTGTTTCACGCATCTGGCACTAAGATATTTTACCTGTTTCTCCATCTCAAGCTGGAAATTTCCTACTTCTTCTTTCAGAGCCTCTATTTCCTGTGTCAAAGCCTTTTCAATGACAAAACAGACAGGATTGGACAATGGAAACACAAAAACGCCACAGAAATGGATGCTACGAATTCATCACTATCGAATGCCATGCAGTAACAAATAAATGGTAGTCAGTGGCATAGACACAGGAAGGAAGGGAGGTATTGCTGAGGGAGATACCTGAACAGTCTTCTCCTTGTTCGCTACTTTAAGTATTTCAGCTTGTAAGAGTTCCTCCACCGATTTTATTTTTCCATCCTTCTCATGAATCCTTAGGAGCAGAGGAACAGCATTAGGAGGCTGAGCAAACACACAAGCTTTGGTTCTGCTACGACACCACACCACCAGCTACTGGGATCCACAGTGGGACCAAGCAGGACTGACAAATAGGAGGAATAAGACCAGGAATAGTGCAGAACAATCTGGCTTTATATAGCCAATAGTCCACATGCTAAACAGATACTATTACTGCCTAAAAGAATCAAATTAAAGTATCAGCAGTCCCTGGAATAACACACACTTCTATTCAGCCTTCATTGGACATTACACCAAAGTATTTATCAACTTCAACTACACAGAGAGAAACAAGCTCACTCCTTTCAGAGTGCCTACTGAAAAAGAACAGTTATCTGACAATACGGTGCAATTTCTTGTCTAGTCAAAGTTAGGCTTATGAAGTTAATTGCTTAGCAAAGAAGCAACTGGATTTTCAAAAGGGATTGATCTGACTTGATGCGTTTCCAAGGCGGTAATGCTTCCTGCCACACACGCGCTTCAGCCAGTTAAAAGCACATCATTTCAGAGAAGCAAAATACTTGTATCCATGGAATGAAGACAGACAGAAGTAACAATGAGAAATTAAATCTGTGCAGTAACTTACACTTTCTGGAGTTCTTCCACCAGTGATTGGAAGGAAACCTGTTCAAAACAGAGCTTCAGCTTAGAAAACAGAAGAGAGCACACCAATCTGCAAGTGTTGAGGGTAAGAAGTAGAGAACTTGGGCTCTTTGGCAATGGGTAACCTTTGTAGCAGCCTAACAATTTTATCTATCTGGCTGCTCCTGAGAAAATTAGCTTTGGGACTCCAGTTCCTTGCAAGCCAACAATACCAGGTCTACAGCAAGTCCCAGGAAAACAAAACCAACCCACCACCACCTTTTCCAGGACAAGCTGAGGTTTAGGATTGGCGTTCGATCAGCCAACCTTTTCATATTGACAATGCACACCTCTCCGCATTTATTAATGATTTTCTAGAAGTTAAGTGCTCTGCCCTAAGCTGTCCAAGCAGAGCTGGGCATCAAGGAAAGGCGTTTCCGATCAGCACTGAGTGCACATCAAGAACAATAATACTGAGACAGCATCACTGAACAAAGACACAAACAGAAGGGGGCTAAGTCACACCTGAGCAAGTGTGGATTAACAACAGAAAGCTCAAATATACATAACCAAGCTGATGCAGAATGAGCTACCTACCAGCTGTGTTTGCTACACTAAGCTGCTGGAAAAAAGCAACCCACAGCCGTTTCAGCCTGTGGTAAACTCAAACCAACCCAGAATTGCTGCTGACTGGAACCTTTACAACTGCCACATTTCTGACACCTTTGCAAACTGAGTATTTGACAGAAGTAGCAGCTTCCAGACCAACTCTGGAAGAAAACAGGATGCTTTGCCAACAGGCTTCAAAGACGTCTTCACCTTTTTCCCCTGGCTTTTGCAACCACAGCAAGATTCTTTTAGATTTAGTTTAGGTGTAATAAAAGTTTTAGATGATAAGTACTACCTGCTCCGACTGCTGAAGTTGCAGACTTTGAAGTTCCTTTCTCAAGGATGAATTTTCCGTTCGCAGTGCCTTTGAAAGCAGACACACAGATAATGAAAGACTCATTTGCTGGGGAAAAAGCGTTAAGCTTGACAGAAAAGTCATTTCTTTTAGAACAAGCGAAACACTTTGAAAGCCTGAAAAAGACCCCCTCTGCAGCAGCTGGAGCCAAAGTATTCAATGGCCTAATTATTCATTTTGGACAACTAAGAGTGGACTTCAACTCGTAGGAAGCTGGAGCCCAGGGAAACATTAAGGTGATGTGCTCACATCTTTGGCTGTTTAGTAACAGGTCAGTTTGCTAGGGCACAATCCCTCCCCAGAACAGGGGTCTCAGCAATGCACCTGGATTTTAGGGACATTAAGAAAGTGAGCACTGTCTTGGCTATGTCCAGGTAGACAGGACAGAGCTTTCCAGCAAAACCCAGCTAAAAACAGACAGGGGTTTTTGTACCACCTTTCCAGATTTCTCATTATCAGCTTCTTTATAAACAGAACAGGCGGCAACACTCCAGGAGTGTCACTAGTGTGTAATCCATATCTTTCATATTATTAACTAAGCAAAAAGATGCAAGAGCCCCATACTGCAAATTTTTACGAAACACCCTTTCCTAAGGACAGATTTGCTGCAGGTCTGATGAAGCATACATCTCTGGAGATGGATTCACCTTCTTCCAAAAGGCACCAGGTAAACATCCTAGCAAAACCTGCTCTAGACTGAGCAGAAAGAAGCACTTACACTGCACCAGCAATGCTTATGCTTAGTCTACCTTACCAAAAAGGTTCTAACCTTGTCTCCATGAGATGCTTTTCCTATACAAAGGGAACAATCTCAGACTGCACTATGAGCACTCAAACATACACTTTGCACAAGACCCCTTATCTCTACTTCCCCATAAAAAGATAGTATAAGAGATTTTACCTTCAGCTCCTCCTCTTTATTAGCCACTTGTATGAGTCCTGCCTCAAGCAGCTCTTCGACCGTCTTGATTTTATCATCCCTTTCTCTCATGCTGAGAAATCAAGAGTATTAGGAAAAGGAGTTAACCTTTGAAGGCAGTTTAGCCATCAACAGTAACCTTTCTGTCAACAGAACTAGATCTTTATTTTAGCCTCTGATTCAAAAAAGTTTCTTACCTTCTCTCCATCTGCTCTAACAAGTCTTTGTTCGCCTATAAAAAGCACAACAGGGTTATTATGAGTTGGATCAATAATGGTTTGGGATTTTAAAAACAGAAATAACTGAGAGAATCAACTTAACCAAAAGCTTAGTTACCACAGGGAAGGGAGAAAGGAAAAAATATGATGGGAGGAGGATGTCTTCACGTGTCTAATATTGACACTGGAAAGATGTTGGTCTTTCACAGGAGGTAAGAGATCCAGCCCAAAAGCCTTGATTATTTTACACGGATAGACTACAGGAGTTCTAGCAATAAAATGCTGTGGGACGCAGGATCCCAGTGATTCTAGGGAGTGTCAAGCATGCCAAGCACTGTGTGGCATCTAACCCATAGCAGCCAGCTCAGTACCTGAAAAATCTGCCTCTTTGGAGCACTTACCAAACCCACAAGCACCACTTGAGGCTTACTCAGTAGAGCATTTATGATTTCACAACACATTGCAGGAGACCACATGAGAAACGTAAGCCAGCTACCAAAAAAAAAAAAATCAGCCCCACTATTTCAGAGAGGACACCAAATCAGCCAGACCCAAGGGAATAAGGCTGCAAATCTGGTTCTCTGTCAGATGAAAAGAAGCTGCTCCAGACAGGGAACTGCTAACTGGAACACACCAGTGCAGAAAAGGAAACTAATTTCCTGTATTGCAAGTCTTTTTTTCCAGAGTTTCAGGAAGCTTTCTCATTCCACAGTGGTACAAAGTCAGGGGTGTTCACATCACCTCTCCCAGGCAACATTCACAAAGGAGATGGGGCTGAGCAACACAACAGCTTTGAACCTGCAGCAACCCGCACAAGTACCCATCAACTGGCCGCAGCAGCTGTGCCACAGGCAAAAATATAGAAGAGGAGGGGAAAAAAAGACATCTCGATATAAATAGTTTTCTAATTCCATAGGTCTGTTACTATTGGCTTCAGAATTCAACACAGGATGGAAGAAAACAAGTAGAGCAGAGATCTTACTCTGGTCTCTCTCCAGCCCAGTAAGAGCCCTCTCCCCTGGAGAAGCCGGGTGCTCATGAGATTATTTTTTAATTCTAGAAAGTTACCAAAAACTGGGAAGGGTTGCAGAAATAAGTTCTTGCTTGTGATAAGACAGCAGAAAGAAGAAAAAAAATCAACATTTTGTTTTGACACTCTTGACTAGTTCCAGATGACAGCCACAGCTGCCTTATTTGAACCCTCGTGGAAGAGAAAATACCTAAAAAGCAAGAGGCTGTGACACCCACCAGCTCAGCATGGGGTCAGCTTAAGAAAAAAAACCAACCACCTGAAGTTAAGAACAACAGAACGTATTTGATACAACCTCAGCGAACGCTGGCTATACCTGCTCAGACAGGAGAGTCTGCAGCTTCTGAACTTCACCTTGCAGAGTTGTGTTTTGATCCTTGAGAGCCTGGGAGAAAATTTAAACA
This sequence comes from Mesitornis unicolor, assembly GCF_000695765.1. Lineage (NCBI taxonomy): Eukaryota > Metazoa > Chordata > Aves > Mesitornithiformes > Mesitornithidae > Mesitornis > Mesitornis unicolor. Next base: position 25,018 of record NW_010181839.1, read on the forward strand.
CAATGTCAGCTCAGAACTGCAAACTTTAACTACAGCATTTTCATTATAGCAGTGAGGTAATTAAATAGCACAGAAGTTGTTACAGCAAGTTCTTTGGAAGCTACAAAGAGAGTCCTTTCCCCTTCTTTCTTGTTTTTCTGTATTAATACTTTTGTCCTTACATTCCCATGAGAAATTCAGCTGTTACCATCTTTATTTCCTGGCAAAAAAGTCAGACAGTACCCAAGTGTGAGTGGCAAGAGAAGCTGCATTTTCCTCCTAAAGCAGTACCAGCACCACATCAAGATTTCATAGCTGCCTCTCACAGAGCACTTATCTGGCAAAGCAAAAGGTCTGGGATCACCTCTTTAGCTCTCTTAAGCTTCCCTAATGCTGAGGATGCACTGCAAGGAACCAGCAGCCCGGAGAGGTTTGCACTGCTCCCACACTGTGGTCTGACTGAAGACTGGAAAGAAGTGTCTCAGGAAGATGAACAGTCCCGATGTGGATTTTACCTCCCTTCCAGCATTCCCACAGCAGCTCTTCACAGCCAAGCTGCTTGTCTGGATTCCTCATATGGATTTTCAATTCCTCCTCTATTACTGCTTTTTGGTTTACAAAGTCTTCCTCAAGACTTGCTAGGTGCTTTGCAAAAATAAGAAGCAGGATACACGATCTATGCTTCAGACCAAAAGCCTTACATGGCCAACACAAGCAGGAAGGGACAGCAATGGTGAGGATTGAAAGAACTGCTCTGTTTTGAACCTGGCTGTTCTCTTTAATGTGCATGGGGAAAAAAGAGCATTTCCTCAGGTGGAAGCATTTGGTATAGAGTTGATCTGGCTTATGTTTGGGATCAAAGACAGGCAGAAGAAGAGACCAGAAGGGCACACAAGATTCATGCTGAGAGCATGCTATGGATTTCCACAGTATCACGATGATGACAATCTGTGTTCAGTTCCTCACTGACTTCCCAAGAACTGCTAAAATTGCCTCTCGCTGGTTTTTGCCATTACTTAGCACCGCGTTGATTTCAGCCCCAACACCTCTAAGGCCTTTTTCCTGAGTAACAGTTACTACAAAACCCATCACTCCAAAGACAGGTTAAAATGGCAGGTGAAGTGGCGAGAATGAATATGAGGAGGAATGAAGTGTTCCAGCACACTGAACACCCCAAGAGTGTCACTAGCTTAAGTCGCTCACTTACTCAAGCCTGCCACCTTTTTCCACTTCCCCTCCCCTTTAGTTTATGCATCTGTTACTCAGTACATGCCTCATTGAAGATTCAGTTTATAGCTTTATTACAAAGATCAACTAACATTGCACTTTGGTTCCTATTGTATTAATTGAGCAAACTTCTTCCTTCTTATTCTCTGAGGGCTTAAGAGAAACTACAGAGCCTTGCAAGGGACCCTCATCAACATCTTCTTGATTCACATATTAAAGTGGCACTTGCAGTTCACTACCTGCTTGCTGACACCTTTAAAGGCTCCAGGAGATTCAAAAGCCATGCTGTCTGTGTCACTACCCACCCACTCTGATCCTCGCTAGCAAACCTACTAACTTGACACTGCGAGGTTCTGAGTGACCTTTCAGCAGAAACATCAGAAGAGCAGCAGTACCCAACATGGGCTCTAAAGGAGTTAAAACGATATAGTCATCACATTTCTTCAGGAAGCAGCTGAAGTTCAGGAGAAAAAGCCTAAGGTGGCAGAGGGCAAGGAGGAATTAAGCTGCTCTCTGCACACGCCATCTAGAAACAAGTACCAGCTTTGCTGGGCAGACCCCAGATGTCAGAGCTAAAAGCTACAGCGATTTAGCTGCAGCCTTATGAGAAACAATTTAGAAGACTGCAAGAGAAAATATAAGCATTTTGACACCTACTTTGACAGAGGAAAAAAAAAAAAGTCCTGACAGCACAATAACCCAAGCAACAAAGGCTCACAACAAGGCCTTGGAAGTCATACTAGAAGGTGGATGCAGGAAAACTGCAATAGCTTTTACTGAACAGCCGCCTCCTCCTCCAAATTTCAAAGACCTCACTCTTCACAACTGCAGACACTGCACTTAACTTGTCACCCCACCTCTTACTCTGCCTCATGGTCTGCTGCTACTACTGCAACATCCCTCATTGCTCTCACCTTGTGACCAGAATGCTGTAATTTACCTTAACACCTGAAAGTCAGTTCTAGTTTACAAATCAACATTCAACTGTATGAACTGCTCTGCAACTTCCAATGTCTGGAAAACTTCCCATAAAGAAGTACAAAGGATAGCTCTTCTGTATCTTACCTTGAATTCCTCTTTTGTGTTTGAAATCTGAGCAAGTTCGTCTCGAAGCTGATCTTCAAGAGTTCTTATTTTGTCATCTTTCATGTGAATGCTGAGACAGAGCAGAACAGGTAAATATGTTTCCTCACCCAAGTCTCACATAAAAGATTGATTCAAAAGAACATAAAAGACTGACAAACACTGTTTATCAAATCCTAGAGCTATTTACCTTTTCTGCATCCTTTCCAGCTCATGTGCAGCAGCAGCCTAGATATAAAGAGGATTAACACAGACTTAGGATACATCACATGATTCAATCAACCTTTCATTCCACAATATTAAAAAGCTAGAACAAGTCATTTGGCCTCTCAGCACATGACTCGCCAACAGGAGTGAAAGGGGTAAGCCTGTCTAAACGCAATTTTAAAACACTAATATATACCAGGCAAGCAATTATGCAAAGGGAAGAAGATCTCAAAGAGATTAATTCGACAGCCAGGATTATCTCTAATTAAACACTTCATTTCCACCTCTGGAATGAACAGGCCACATAGCAGTAACAGAGGGAAAGCCTTTTGTTTGGTTTTAAAAAGGTATTTATGGCAAAGCAGGGATTTTAGTGTGCTTTTGGGGTTTTTTTTGAGGGATGCCCATGACCCTTGTATGCAAATGCCATGACTGCATATTCAAGCACAGTTTTGTTCCCTCCTGTGAAATGTCCTGCACTCTGTGTGCCTGCAAATCCAAACCAACCAACCAACTTGCTTCAGTAATTTGGATATCCAAGTAAACAGATTTTGGTGGTGAAGGAAGGGTAAGAAGTAGACCTCCCACCAGCTATAAGAACTCCAGGGAATCATGTATTAGCCCAATTTTGTAGGCTAACACCTTTAATGTGCTTAAGCACTGCTCACTTAAATGCAAATGCAGATCCATTGGTTTATGACAGAATAGGTAGTGAGAAGAGATTAAAATTAAATATTTCATGAACAACTACTTTACCTGTTCATTTGTCAGAGCCTGTAACTTCTGTACTTCTGATTTCAGGGACAGGTTCATATTCTGTAAGACCTGAAACAAGGAAAAAAGAAATACATTTTCACTTTGCATAGAGACAATATTTCAGGTAAGTTCACTCTCCAGTGCAAAGTATTTCATGTTACTTTTTGAAGGACTCTAGAGGTAATAGCAAGGAAAAATCTCAAGCTTTCTTATCAACCACTTCCCAGCATCAAGCACTGGCCTCGCCTAGAAGAACAAAATCAGAGTTGTAGCTGAAAGAGTTGTTTCTAGACCCAAAAGCAGCAGCCTTGTGGGCTTCATTTTATACACACAGCCATTGAGCCTCTCCCTATGTCAGCTGACATTTACAGATGCTTTTATTATACCTTGAGCTCTTCCTCCTTGCTGGTTAAGTTTGCATGTTCATTGCCTAATGAGTCCTCCATCTGCTTTATCTGTTTGTCCTTTTCTGCAATCCTGCACAAATGAGAAACAATGACATATCAGTACTGAAAGGTCTGGGATGAAAGCAGTACACTAAGCATCAGGCTAAACACAAGATACTGCTGGCCCTTAAGTCTGGCTCCTGCTCTAATTCCTGCTAGCAGTACAC
>NW_010181839.1:28913-65571 GCF_000695765.1 Mesitornis unicolor
CTTTTCCAGCGTTTTAAATGTTGTTTGCTTGCCAAAAATTTATGGGGCATTCACTAGCTCTGAAACACAACAACTACCCCAATTCCCAAAGGGAGAAATCTCCTGGCACAGCCACACAGCTCAAGCATTAACGATTCTCATGGTCACGCACATTCCTGCACGCTGTGCTGATCCCTGCACATAGGCAGCAGCAATCAAGAGGAGGAATTGCTTTCTGTGTAGCATATAGAGCCACATACAGACTCCAAACCTGAGGCCAGACATGGAAAGGAAATCCGCAGGAAGCTGTTTCCCAGCTCTCAAATCACAGTGAGAAATTAAAAGCAGAGAGCACCGTTTCCTTCACCAGTCCCTCCCCTTCGCACTGCACGTGCGTGCGGGAAAGGTGGCACGCATCAAAAGCCATTAACACCTCCCAGATACCAGAGGAAATGAATGCTCACACTTTGTGTAGTTCTTCTGCCAGGACTGAAGCTGAGGTCTGCAGAAGGAAAACAAAAACAAAAACATAGCTGAAAATAAAGCAAGCCAAAGAATCATCATCTACAGTGAGCCAGGAACAGTACTTGTAGGATTTGTCCAGTTATTTTAAATTGGCACAGGACACTTCCAACTATCTCCTGGCTAAGGAACATTGAAGGAACACCAGCACATGCTCATTTCCCCTCCCCTTTGGCCTAAGGCAACATGAAGGGGAAAAATGAACCACCTTATTTGCCCTTTACCAGACTCAAACAAGCCACAGAGAACACCACCACTTCTCTCCCAAGGATTAAGTGCCTTATGGGACATTCTGCTGACAAACCAGTTGAATTTAAAAGAAGAAAACCCTGCACAGTGCATCAAGACTTGTGTTAGTAAGAGAAACAGCAGCATAAAATCAGCAGGTGGCACTTTTCTCCCCCTGAACATAGGCAGTTCCTTTGTGGTCACCTACAACAGGGCAGGAGAGACCCATCACACTGGTTATCAAGGACTTGAGGGAACTCTGCAGCCTGTTTCACGCTCGGTTTGGTAGCAGCTGTGGCAGAGCCTCCACATTTATTTGTGCTTCAGATACATGGTTCTCCTTATCCAGCCTTGCCCTTCCCCAAAATCCTGGATGTTGCAGAGTTTGCGCCTATGGAACCAGGCAGTAACTCCTATATTGCCTTATCCAGATCACACCATCGAGAACAGCATCAGAGAAAGAAAAAAAGTCAAAGAGAACAAATAGTTCCAGTCCCAGAGGATCTCCTTACTGACCAAGCCAATCATCAACCCTCATGTCCAGAGCAGCATCCAGTCCAACCTCACTTCCCCAAAGTCCTATTTTCACACCAACTGTCCATGGTGGAAAACAGCCCTGCTATTCCATGGCCAGTAGGGCTACACGGCCAAAGTGGACACCTCCTTCCAACAGCTTCCTAAAAAGTCAAGTTTCCCTAGGGATTTCATTTCAAAGCCCTTTTAAAGGGCTGGGATGAGAGGAGTAGGTCTTGAAGATCCTGTAAATCCAGAGAGCCTCTTCCTTCCCTACGTTTCCCACCCAATGGGTTAAAGCACTTCAAGCAACGCCAGATACCACATTTTCAATCTGATGCTGAATTTAAATCAAAACTACATCAAAAGCATGTCCAGGATTAAAAGAACACAGCACCCAACTGCACAGGAACAGTCTCCTCTTGTGCCCACAGAAGTTACAGCCTTTCTGAGCCAATTTCTGTGACCCAGCTCTACATGGAAGCTGCTTCAGTGACTGAGGTTTTACAGAGTGTTTACAGCAAACGTTTCTCAAAAAACCTAGAAACCGAAATTTCAGAGACTAAAAGAACTGAGAAAGGAATTGTGCAGCTTTGTTGGTTTCTTGGTGCTTTTGTTGGGTGGACACGTTTGGGTTTTTTTTTTCCTCCTCTTGTGCACAGAAACCACCACTGGAACAAACAAACAGCTTTGTATGGGAGCTACCATAAGACATCGCTTCTTAACCTGATACACAAAGGAAAAGCATGATCAGACAGTTCACTGGACTGCCAAAAGACCAAAGAACCACAAGACAGAATTGTACACATGCAAAGCTACAGAAAACAAGCATTGGAAGAGGTATTCTACCCTTTGGTTATAAACGAAAGCCACTACAGGATGAAATAAGTGGATTTTCCCTCTCCCAAAAGGACAGCAGAAGTTTAAGTTTTAAACCAGTTTGAAAAACATTAGAAAAGAGGACAGTAACAAGTCCTTGTTTTCAGTGTTACGCATCTCTCATCCAGCCACAAAAAAAAAAGTAAATCTGACTTTCAATGAAAGTTCACAATTCAAGACTACAAAAGAAAGTCTGAGAACATGCTGTACCTGGGCTGCCATTTGTGAATGAAACTTCTGAAGCTGAGCTTTCAAAGCATCATTCTGCTCTATCAGGTCCTTGTAAGAGAGCACAGAGAGAAAAGCAGGCTGAGATCCGCAGCTAGTCAACGTTTGCTAGGATTAGCTCTTAGCCATGATTACGTTAGTAAAGAACAGTTTAGCATTTACATGTCAGACACTATTCAAAGTCACTGGTTTTCTCCCCACTGAGATGAACCAGTTTGAGTGGAAGCATAAGAACCTGTTCTGTACGAAGAGAAAAATATTCCCTGCCCAACCATATGCCATCTGGTTTCACTGAAGCCCTCCAGAGCTATGTCCACACTGCCTGTCATGACTCGATGCCAGGAGAAGAGAGATCACTCTGGAAGAGCTTACATAAACATCAAAGGTACATGGCTGCTCTTCCAGGGTGTTCCCCAGACCATAGCATCATTTCACAGCCTGAGAAACTGCCTGGGTCAGCACATTTTCCTGACATGCCCAGAGTGCTTCTCAAGCCTGAGACGGTCCCAGACCTCACAGCACCACACGCAAGGTCTCACTTCTTAAGCTGCCAGATGATAAACTGGCATGCAGTTTTCTCATTCTTTATTCAGTGGGAAAGCTTTACTAAAGCAACATTTCAAGGATATTACTGTGTTTCCACAAGCACAAAGCAGGAGGAAAAAACCAAAGGCTTAAGAAACTTGAGCAATATTACCTGCACCTGCATTTGCAGGGAGTCCTCCGCAGTAGCTCTCTTTTGCTCAGCCTCCATCAACTGCAACATCCTCTGCTCCAGCTGCTGTTTTGACACCAGCGTATCAGTAAGTTTACTGTGCAAGCTCTGGATTTCGTTGTCTTTGGCCACAAGCTTATTCTGCACATCTGTAACAGAAACGTCAGGATTTTAATTCAAGGAGCAAATATTTGAATCTGGGGGAAATAATGTTCACTGTAAACAGGGAGGCTGATTAGAAGCCTCATCCCAGCAAGTCAAGGTTCAGCTCTCATCAGCATCCAAACTACCTGGCATCACAACATCCTATTTCCCCAGGGTGCTGAAGCAGGACTGACTTCACCCGAGCTTACTTCAATAATGGCCTTTTTAACAAATGGCAACAACCAAATCGCTACAGTAAACGTTATTTAGGAATTCCGTGTTACATGGGAGTTTTGAGATACATGCCTTGTTGTGCTGCTTCATGTTCTGCTGTTCTTTTCCTGAGATAAGCCTGGATTTCTTCCCATCTTCTCTCTGCATCCTGCTGCTGGACCTTCACATTAAAGAGAGAGTTAATGAAAAGAAGTCCAACTTTTAATTTATTTTTGAAACATTCAGAGTGTGTCTCTTCAGTGCTAGTCCCAAAACATATGGCAATGAAGTAAAATTGTTTCTTGTTTCCATTAGGGCACATCAGAGAGACAGAGTGTCCTGTAATCCTCCTCCTAGAGCAGTTTAGCCTATTAATTTGAAAGGCAAATTGTGAACAGGATTTCATTACAGGCTCTTAACAAGACAGTTTCTCTAATATTGAAGTGCAGGATCTTTGCCCTTGCCAGTTCAGAATTTACACTAGAAGCCAGACTAGCCATGCATCACCCAAATCTGCATTAATAATTAGAGCATGTCTCGACTCTAGGTATCAGTTCTCCACCTGCAAGGGCTAAAAGGCTTGGAGAACTTTGGGTAACTCAGACTTAATTGCAAATATGACAAGTGTCATGGGCTCCGCATTGGCATTCTCACCCACAACACTAAGTTTCTCTTCTGGAATTGTACACTCATAGAAAAGAAAGTTCAACATCACCAGTTAAACTTTATACAGGTATTTACCCTGAAAAGCAAGTTTCACTTCATAGGAAGGTTTGCAATCACTCAAAACCCAGAGCACTGAATAAAAACATTAAATAAGCCCATAGGCTGGCTTAGCCTATCTGAAAATAGATCCTTGCACATATAAAGAAGATAGGGAGATTCAGTGGCCAGGGAAACAGCTAAAGCGCTTCTCACATGCTTCACATCCCACCCAATTCAGCACTTGGCTCAGACAAAGCCTCAGGCGTAACTCAGAGAAAACCCAAGTCACCTTTAGCTGAGCAACTGCCTGCTCTGCGTTCTTCTTCTGGAGCTCTTCTTGCTGCAGCTTACTGCTCTTCTCGCCCAGCTCGTTCATCAGCCTGGCGTAATCCTGCCGCAGTTTGTTCAGTTCAGCTGACTGCCTAAAAATAAAGAGTTTCACAGCTTTTTTCTTTCCCCCCACAAGAAGCATAGGCCATAACAACCGCTACTCAAATATCAACACTAAGTCCTGTATTTGCAGCCAGAGGGCTGCACTGGGTGGGTGGTTTTTCTTCATCCTAAGACAGGGATGAGGGTCAAGCACTCTCGGCCATCAGCACAGCAGCAACAACCCACTGAGTCAGAAACAAAAGGTCAGCAGTAAGCCACAAGCATCAGTGCCTCTAAAATGTTTGCAAGCTGATGAGCATAATATGGACAGGCTTATTAACTAAAGAGGTTCAGCATAAGGTAAGGCCTCACACTGAAATTCACATTCCTTTCCTCTTCCTATAAAGCATTATTGATCTCAGACTTACTCAAGTCTGTTCCTCCTGGACTACTCACTGCACGCATCTCTTGAGACTATACACTGCCTCCTGGCCTTGACTTAGCTATTAACTTACAAAGCGATCTGACACACTCTCTCACGCATTTGTAGAGCCCAAGGCAAGAATTTTAAAAGGCTCCTCTTTGTGTCTAAGCAAATAAAAAGCTTTCTGTTTTCATATTAAGTTTGCCTGAACTAAGAATTTTGAAATAACTAAGGAAAAAATGCTGCTTCATCTTATGAACAGAACACCTAAAATCAGGGTACCCGTGCACTTCTGCACTTTTCTGTTAAAGCTTCAGCACCCACACTCTAAAAGCTCAGGCTTCAGATTGATAAGTGACAGTCATCTGTTTTCAAAGCCTTGGCTCAGTGCAAATACAAACAGCTCCCTCCCCATCCCAGAGTAACTGTGTTCACAGTTTAACCACACATTCAGAGAGTGTTCACAGTTTAACCACAAATTCAAAGACAGCCGAGGAGATGGGAACAAAAGGAGCAGAAACCAGAACAACTCTTCAGGGAAGGCTTAAAAACACACAGTCCCAAGTAGCTGCTCACGTACTTGCTCTCCATTTGATTGGTAGAAGTACTGACAGCATCTCTCAGGATACCGTTTTCCTGCTTCAGGTGGCTTATTTCTGCCTCCATCTGCTCACGGAGCTGCTGGAACTGATGGGGGGGAAAAAAGATTAACTAAGCAGCAACAAAAAACTCAGCAACTTATTACAGTAGATAAGATGTGACATTAGTTTAAATAAATGAAAGTTGGTGGATTTTTTCAGAGAGAAGCAGCTTTACCTCCTTCCTCACGCATCCACTCTGAAATTAAACTGTGCAGCTCAGACTCTTCTGCTTGAATAAATGCACAAATTTCCTTTTATAGCAGTGTATCAACTGTGTATCAGCAATCTCTCTTTTTTAAATAGTACTCAAGTGTTCCTTAGGATACCGATTGCTCAGCTGTGTCATTTCAGATACTTGTCAGTAACTGGGTATCAATATCCTACTTTTCCAAAGCGAAATAAAATAATGCACTGGGAAATAACATTAGAAGTTTACAAAGCCTTTAAACAAAGCAGAAAAAGTATAAAATAACTAACAATACACAGATTATAGCACGAAAACTGCAAGTGGCCGGTCCTCATCTAATATCCCAAAGATTGCAAAATAGATCCTTTACTTAGGTCGCATTTAGGATCCTTTGAGTGCATTTTCAACATGGTCCCAAACCGAGGCAGAGAAAAGCCGTGGTAATCCAAGGTTGTTTCAGAATAGTGCAACCAAACCCAAAAGCCAGGATTCAAAGGCACAAATTGTCTCTGTATGTGCAGACAATAGCACAGGTGGTCTTACAGCCCAGCCTGCTTTGAAAACCCTCCAGCACATACTGCTAGAACGCTTTCTTTCCCTCCCTACCAGTGCCAGTTTGTAGATATGGCTGACACCATTTCTAAAACCCAGCTTCACCAAATGGCTGACTCAATGAGGATTTTGGATATGAAAAAAATCCAAACAAATGTTTGTGTAACAACCACAGCAGGAGACAGCAGTGCCTTGTAGGGCAGATGCCTCCAGTTCGGCACCAACACACGTAAAGCTGCTCCTTGGATGTTTGCTGGGGGGTTCACGTGGTTCCCCCCACCTTTTTTTTTTTTTTGAATGCTAACAGATATACACAATCTCAAAAGAACCAGGGGCACAAACCCCACATAACTGGAAGCCTGGACAGTTAAATCTCAGCTTCTCTGCAATGCTACAGCACATCAGCAGAGGGAGCAGACCCAGAGGACCAGCTCTTCCACACAGCCTTGCTCCAGCCTTGCCCAGACCCTCATTCTTTCCAGCCAGCAGCAAGACCCATCATGCAGTTGTCTGCACAGGTTCAAAGGAAGTTGTCTCTGCTCAGGACAATGTAGTTCTGCTCCAGAACTGCAGAGATGCTACCCTCTGAAGTGCAGAGGCAGGAGACACAGTATTAAAGCTAGAATGTGAAATTTAAGTATCGGGTGTAAGAGGGGCCATTTTTCTTAGAAAACTTTAAGCTCAACTTTTTAATCTGAACAAGCAAACTCTTCTGAGGTCACTCTATTACAATACAACTTAAGCAGAGAGTAGCAAGGGTCTTAAAAAACAAAATGCAAGTGTCAGCCCTTCCAGTACTTTCAGCAAAGCACTCCCCTAGGAAATTCTATTTTTCTGTACTTTATGCCATTTGTCACTCTGTACTATAATTTTAGAAAATTAGATTTATCAGCTGTTAAATGATCGCCAGCATCAGTGGCTCTCAAGTTGAGTATTTCAATTAGATTTTACACTTCAATTGAATAACGTTTCAGCAGACCACCATGAAGGGAAAACAATCAGATAAAGGACTCTCTAGCTAGAGCTGGTCTTTTACACACTACAAAGGTTGCCTATGAGGATACCTTGTCTTTTTTTTTTTTTTTAAAAAGTCAGGAATCTACCATGAAGTTTCCCATCCTCAAGCAGATGGGTTACACCATCAGCTACCAGCACACTGCGCTAAGGGTAACCAGTGAAGCCAATTTCTGCGAGTGAACAAATGCTGCATCCCGGTTAAAGCAACGATCTCTCAGCACTGATCTGCTTGTGCATGAACATCAACTCAAACAGATTTGGCGAAGCACTTACCTTGAGCTTCATCTGCTGAGATTCTTGGTAGCTAACGTGTATTTTGCTCTGGAAAGTGCTGTGCTCCTTTTCTAGCGTGTTGATGCGCTCTCGCATTTTCGCTGTAAGCAAACCGTTTCTCTCCTTTTCTGCAACCAGCTCCTTGGGTGGAAAGGAAAAAGGGAAATAAGTCATCTACTGCTCCTTCCTACAGTCTAAGTGTTTTATGATAACTAAAAATACAGCAAACGTGCAGCAAACCGAAGTCAGCATCAATCTTCAATCAGGGAAATCGCAGTGTTTGACCTGACCAAGCTTCCAGCACCTTTATGAGGATTCAGGATCAGCATAGTTTCACACTTACTAAAAACAGGTCTGACAATTTGAACACTGATATTCTGTTGTCTCAGAAGAGCTAGAGCCTTATTTCTATCAAGTTTGGCCAAATTACACAGTCCTAACAATTAAAGTCACAGATCTCACACGGGGCAGAGCCTAGATTTTCATCCCACATTTACCTGTGTTCTTCCAGTTTGCAAAATTGAACTGTGGCAGAACAACAGAGCATTTCAGAGCAAACGACTGCTTTGTAGCAGGTTGCAAAGTGAAGAGTTTTGCCAGAAGAGATGGGCTATTAGTACCCAGCAACAGCCAGAGAAGCCCAGAATCCCACCAGCACGATGCCATATTGCAGTTTTCAAATGAAAATACACATTGCTATTCAAATTATTCATTTATTAGCCAGTAATTCAACCCAGACACCTGAGAAATCCATACAGCTGCTTCTCTGCAATATAAACACACTTGCTGCAGTAAGCAAAAACATTAAGTGCCCCTTTCAGCAAGCTCCCATAGCAGAATGAGGTATTTGTACCATCTAAGCTTCAGGTGTCTTCAGCGACACAGCACAGCACACAGCTCCTTACACTGCCAGGGCATCCTGACACATCATTTCAGTGCTCTAAACTATTAGTCTGAATACCCTTCATTTCCTCAGAGTAATTATACCTTTCTTCCACGTTTTAATTTAAATAAAAGCTATTCTGTCTTTTAGATCCAGCTTCCTTGCTTCAGGAGGCTGCTCCCCTGAATGCATTAAGTGACACAAGATCCCGAGCCCACGCTCACGGAGGTATTTAGGAACTTGAGTCTCAAACGTTTTAAGTCACTTCTGCAAATACAGTGTAAACAGCTTGAAAAAGAAGTGCACCAGGACACGTTGCAACTTCCTGCTACCCCTCCACCAACTGCAGCACCCCTCAGCAGCCCCCCCTGCCCCACCAAGGCAGTGACAGAGGTCCTGGGCAGATTAACTTTCATCTGGCTCATGTTTTGCCAAATACCTCCAAGGTCAGGCACCTCTTGCTGTCATTTATACTCTCCTGTTGTTATCTTTATCAACACCCCTGCAGGATCATCTCTGCACCCTGAAGTCCCTCATAGCTTTTGGCAATGTTTTCAGAGAAACACATGAATTAGAATATAGAGCTTTTTGTCGGTCAAGCTGAGCTTTCCCCCTTGTTTATCCTGATACTTCAGCACTGCAGCAACTTTGCTCTTACCCATTTTCTCCCAGCTCCTAGGAATGCCCGTTTATTTCTCCTTCTCCCTTCCCTCCCCCAGTCCAGACAGCAACAACCCCTGAAGACTCCTACCTCTCTGCAGCTCCCACCTTGCCTTCACAACCACCACTCTGCAGGTGTTTTTTCCCCAACCACATCAGCCTCCCCCACACCAGGCTCCTTCATACATCTCCTCTGCTTCATCAGCAACACCTCCTCCCTTTTATTTGAAACTCTCTTCCCCCTCAAAGCAGATCACAAGTCCTTTCTCCCTACAATTACGTATTGACTACCCCAAATATTCACCTACCTGTAACCTGCCAGAGCTCCCACAATACCCAACTCCCTTCTTCCCCTCTCATCTGCCAAGGCTCTCAACTCCCCTGCCCTCTGGCCACTCTGCTCCCATCTCTGGCCACTCAGCTTTCTGGCCCCTGAAGCAGACAAAACATAAGAACCCTCCCCCAAAAAGCCTTCAATTCACTCCATAACTACTTTCCTCTGAAACCATCATTAAAAAGAAAAGTCAAGTTTCATAAACCAGTCTTGACAGTGGCGCATCAGTATCCCAGCAAGTGTAAAGCAACCAGAGCTGCAACTCAAGGGGCTAAGCAGGCAGTCCACACTTTCTGTAGCTTCCTTCGTGAGGAAAACTGATGACTGTTGTGCCAAGAAGCACACAAGCATGTAAATATGGACCAGATTAAAATTCTGATGCAGAAAAGCTGTTTCATATTTGCATCCACAAAACCATATTATAACTCAAGAAGGAAGCGTCTTTAGAGCAACCTTTTGATAAGAAAAATAGTCTCAGCATATAAGTTTCAGTAAGTGAACTCTCTGGAAAAACTACCAGAGGATAACTCTGCATAAATGCATTAATACCATCATAAAACTAAACAGTGTCTTGGTAAGCTTTCTCAATATAAAAAAAAATAATTAAAAATCAGTCTTTCAATTTATACTAACCCGAGTAAACCAGCATTTGCTGCCTGCTAGTGCTACAAGCCTCCACTCCTCTCCGATGGCTCTCTACATGCAAAAACCTCTCCATATTTACCTGGGTTAGCTGCTTGCACTGCTCCTTTGCAGCAGCCGCCTCCTCCTTCATCGCAGCGAGCATCTTCTCTTTGTCTTGTAGCTGATGTACAGCCGCAGCCGTCTCAGCCTTGCTGGCCTGCAGAAGTACATCAAAACGTTCATACGTGCCACAAGTGCCTGCAGAGCACGCTGGCAGGCAGCAAAGCAAACCTGAGGGGAAGAAACACCCCCTCCTGCCCCCCAATCGCCCGTCTGCACGGTGTGCATGGCACCACCAGTACCAATTCTGCTGCTAATGGAGCCTGCAGCGCCAATTTCATTAGACACGGAAATACATTTTCAAAGCAATTAAGAGAATAAATGGGCTCTTAAAGTGCTTCTGGGTTGGAAGAAAGCCACTGTGGTGGCACTGGGGACGGGGGTGGCGGTGGGGAAAAAAAAGCACAGCCACTAAGAGAAATAAAGGGAAAAGATGCAGAGATGCTGAATCATTCAATAATTGAGGTTGGACAGAATTTCCAAGATCACTTGGTCCAGCCAATGCTCAAAGCAGGTACAACCCAACAAAATTCATCTCTTGAAATATCTCACTACAGAGGGAGAAAGGGAACACTGATCTGGTCTCTCCTTCCGCTTCAGAGAGCCTCCACTTGACATAATTACATTTCTGCTGGCACAGTGACACACAAAGTTTCAGAGAAACTACAGGGACCAGAACTGGAGCAAGGATCCCCACAGTCCCACCACTTGTATCCTGGTCCTAAAACACAAGAAACAACTGTGGCAACAGGCAAACCTTCTAAAATCTACAGACTTCACCCAATGAAGCCTGTTAACTGAAGCAGCAAAAAAGAGCATCGGTTCCCTAAACCCACACCGAATTTGTCTGTAAATTCTCCTTTAATGGCATCGTACTGCACACAAACACAAAACACACTGACAAAGTCTTGTGTGAGCTACAGATGGAAATGTGAATATTTTCCTATCTACAGAAACCTACATTTTCTGGTTATATACAAACCCAGGAACCCATTTTGATCCTAGAGATTTACCTTTAACACAAACTCTTCCTTACAAAGAAAGGAACCAACACAAAACCAACACAAAAACCCAAACAACAACAAATACAGCAAGCAAGCTGACCGATTTTCTGAATAAAGCAGGGAATACTGCTGCAAGTGTCCCACTACAGGGTTTTCAGTCAAGCACTAAAACAAGGGCCCAGAGAGACTGCAAAGTCTCTGTCCCTGGAGGTCTTCAAGACCCAGCTGGACAAATCCCTAAGCAACCTGCTCCAAATTCAAACACTGACCCTGTTTTGTGCAGGCAGTTTCAACTGCATGAGCTCCTCAAGTCCCTTCCAGCCCAAATTTTGTGTTATGATACCATACTGCGTTAATCGAGCTGACACATACCCAGTTCTGCATTTCTGTTCTGGTACTGTATCTACAGAAGGACGCAGAATTGCAGGACTTCGAGTGTTACAAACACGACGTTACAAGCACGAAGTGACAACTGTAATGAGTCATGGGAGGGTGGAGCAGATATTTGTAAGATACTGGTGGTCACCATTCTCCTTGGTCTCAATATAAAAATTCAAAGAGAACTGCCAAGCACTGGCACAGGTTGCCCAGAGGGGCTGAGCAGTCTCAGACCCCAGAGGTTTAAAGCCAGATAAAGCCCTGAGCACCTTGGGCTGACCTCTGAGCTGGCCCTGCTTTGAGCAGGAGGTAGGACCACAGACCCTCTGAGGTACCTTTCAAATTTGAATTGTCCTACAACCCCATGAAAAATACCTAAAGAAGTCAGCCAACCAGAATGTAGGCACTTAAAAGATGGAGAGAGACACAAAACACAGAGCTAGCTGGCTGAGTGCACAGCCACAGCAGCTCTTCCTTAATTTCCATTATAGCTGATCCTATTTACACATTTGCAAAAGATCTCTCCTGAAAGGCACCAGAGAGCCTTTCCCCGTGCCAACACACACAGAGCAGCTGCAGCCCCACGTTGGATACTTTATTCTCCATGGTTATGTCTGCTCTTTACGAGCGGTCCAAAGCCGGCAGCCCGTCTCGCCAGCCCATGGGATGGCAGATGGCAGCGCACAGACACCGACAACTGCTTTCTGCATGCAAAGCAACCACGGACCAGCTGGAAAAAGTCTTCCAAAGACAGAATGCAGAGATCATTGATAGAGCTAATTTGACAGCATGTCTTCCCACTTCGGCTTATTTAATAGTCTTCTCTCCCCGCCACCCATGGTCATTCACCTTTTGCATGATGTCGTGAATTGCACCCGATTTTTCCTTTAACACTTCCACTATGCAACGGGCCTCCTCCTCAGTGAAGATCATGTTCTTCATGGCCATGACAAAGTCTTTAAATTTTACTTCAGCGTTCTCTGCAACACAGAAGGGAGGATAGATTTACTTTGGACTCCGTACAGAATTATTTCTTTTGCCTCAAAACAGCATGTGATGGGGCATCATTACGCATTATATTTAATTTCAGCCTGAAACGCCAAGAAGTAAGAGGTCACGAACATTCAGCAAAAACAACATATCTCCGATTTAAATCCGATAACAATCTGCCAGCTGACAGCTTTGGGAAAAGAATCCCCGCACTCTGTTTGTACAGTTGGTAACATTTATAGCGCTGCTAGCAAGAAGACAAAGCATAACACACACTTTTTTTGGGGGGGTGGAAAAATAGCATTAATGTGAATACTTGAAGAGCCCTTTCTAGTGTATTATGACAGTAATTTAAACTGAGCTCTCAATTTAAAGGACAGCCTGGCTCCACAAGCAGTATACAAGTGACAAGGTAGCAAATTAACTCACACATTTCTGATTACAATACAGCGAAACCAGAAAAATATTCCATCAGTCTAACTTTGGAAATGAACTGCTGCAGTTCAGCAGCAGGAAGATAAATCAGTAAGTGCTTCAAAAGACCCAAACAAGGAAACACAACCCAACTGAGCAGGAGTTTTACAGGAACAAAAGCAACATTTGTTCACAAAAAAGGAGGCTGCACGTACATAGGTCATTAGGTGGCCCCCTAACTTCAGTAAATGGAAGCACAAGGCAGGCACCCACCATCTGTGTCAAATATTCACCAATGCACTAAAGTACATCGAGGGACTGGAAGGAATGGGAAGGAAAAGAAGGAAAAGTTTAAGAGCAATGCTTGGTTCAGAAAGTGTCCCACAGATCGTGAAGAAGGGTCCAGTTTTCCCAGCATCTGTACTAAGTGTGCCACAGAAACCAAGCCACACAAAAACAAATCTCTCCAGAATCTGATAAAATAAATGAAGGACCAAAAAAAAAAAAGTGCTGGTGATACTAAAACTCTAAGAAAAATTACCCAGCCTAAAACCAAATTGCTGAATAAAAGTTCAGGGAAACAGTGAGAGGAAGCACTGAGAAATTCTACCACGCACTCTCCTAGTCCTAAATCTAACTTACTCTTGGCCACAGACTTCAGCTCACATCACTGTTGCCTTGACATCATCAGTGATGCTGTCACCAGGAATATGCCAAAATCCTGAGACCAAAGTCTGGTTAACCAGGAGTCTACAGCAGCCTGACTGGGACCAGCCTGAGCCCTGGGCTCCCTGAAGACAGGAAGACCTTGCCCTTGCACCCAAGAAGCTTACAGTTAGAATAGGGTAAGATTTCTATATTGGGAGGGCAAATCCCAGCTGACACAGGAGAATTAGGAGCTCCTATAGAAGGTTACAGCTTGCAAAGGAAATGAGAAGGGACGGGTGCATGTGAGAGGCTCTGATGCTGCAGGGCAGTGCTATGCAGCCACTGAGCTAGAAGCACACCTCAGGCAAGCGGGAATGCAACCTAGGTACCACGAGTTGTTGCCAGGAAGCTTTCAAGTGAGCATTTTAGAAGATAAATCTAAAAAAAAAGAAAAAAAGAGGTTTCTAAGAGTGACCAGGAAACAATGTTGGAAATTCAGCCCTATGCACAAGCCTGAGCAGGGAGTCACTGCTCGACGAACAGACCTAGAGCTGTGCTCCCACTCTCAAGTGAACTCTAACAGCCCTTGCTGAGAGCTCCCGAGTCCAGCACTGTTAGCAGTACTTCTTCTACTGTAGAAGTAGCTCACACGCCATCTGTGTGGTCTGCGATCACCCATTTGCTCACTGGGAGGACAAAAAAGCCTAGAGTCAGCGTGAAAGGGATTCAGATAGCGCAAAGCAGTGCCAAAGAGAGGGGAGAAACAAGCACACACAAGAACCAACAGTGTCCTGCAGCCACAAGTGTGTTCCTCAAATCACTTCTTCCTAACAAATAAGAGAGGACCCCCCTCCCCAAGCACACAGCATGCTTTCCCTGTTCAGATTTGCAGACACACTACGCCAGAGATTTTTTTTACTGGTTTCTTACCTTTATCAGTTTCATTCTTTAGCTTCTTGACACCGCTCTTCTGGATCCCCTCATTCCCGTTTTGTTTGGCCACTTCAACCGCTTCTCGCTTTTCCAAAGTGCCTGTGTCAGAATTATCCATCAAAGGAATATAAGTAGTAGGTTGAATAAGAGGTTCATCCACCAAAACTGTAATCAGAAGCCCACAGGACGGGTTAAAGCTTTGTAATAATTAACATCAACGTTTCTAGAAAAGGTACATAACATATAAGAGAGCTGGATTGAAGCATCTCTAACCTGAACAGTTATATTCTCTATTTCTATTATCCTTCACACCTTAACTCATTAAAGCTCTTCAGGCAAGTTCATTAAGTAAAGGTCTCTAATGCACAGTAATTTAATAGCTTCAATTAAATTTCTGTTTCCAAAGCTGCCTTGCAGTATTTTAACAAGTAGCAGAGAAGAAGCTTTAGATTTTGACTTTCATTTCACTCTGATGAGAGTTGCACATAGCATCAATGGGACTGGTTTACTCGTGGCTGCATATGAAATCATTCAGCATCCCTGAAGTCTGAGTATAGTAAAGTCGTTTGCCCCTATTTTCTTAAAAGCTGGTACCTTCCTGTCAGCATTTTCACCCAGATTACATCACCGGGGAACCAAACCACTCGGGCAGAGTGTGTGCTAGGGACAGCAATTGAGCTTATTTCACATGCAGCCTCAACTGCACTTAATGAAGATATCTCGTCTGTCAGAGCAGGCTTTAAGCATCATTAATATTCAGAGAGGTACCCAGAGGTGCTGACCGACCTCGGGTCTCCATTCACACAGCACTGAATAAATGTGGTGAGGAATTCCTCTGCCCAAAAAGCTTCTCAGGCTGTGCTGCCAAGACAAAAGCAGAGGAGGAAGAGTAACAGACCGCAACAGATACGGCCAGCAACAGAGCTGGACTTGCTGCATGCCCAGCACCTGAGCTGCTGATCCACACTGCCCAAAATGAGACATTGTGCAGAACCACGCCGCAGCAGGAAAGCTTACTGAGCCAGCCAGCCCCGACTGAAGGGCTGATGGACAGCAGATGCCATGTGGCACACCAGAGAGGAGGAGCTGGGTGGGATGCAAGGTTTCAGCATCACTGCAAGATAAACATGTATTCCTGGCTGCCAGAAAGCTGGGTAGGAAACACTTTTGTATTCTGGCTGCTGTTAAGGTGCAAAATAGGCTTATGGACCTTTTGTGTCACCTGGCAGTATCTTCACTTAAGCAACCTGCAAACACACCACAAGCTCAGAAGCAAAGAGAGCTCTCCTCTAGCAGAAATATCCACCACTCAACTCAGTTACCATCCTCACCTTTTCCCTTCCTCTCCTTATTAAACTTCCCTGCTTCATTTTATTCCCTTCCTTTCAAAATCTATTTAATATCAGCCAGACATTTCTCAGTGACTAACATCTGAAATCCCCATAGTGCTGTCTTGGCTAATCCAGGTGCCCACCACAGCTCATTTTTGCTCTGTCATTTTGGAGAGGTGGCTTTGAAAGAGAACAGCTTGCATTCAAATAATGTATGAGCTATTCCTGTGTAGTGCTGACAGCTTTGCTTTAATGCTGGCTGAGCTGGCATGAACACTTATTTGAGCATTATCCACATATAGACAAGTTTGTTGTCCATAAAGTGGTCCCTCAAGAAAGGGCAAAGGATGCATCAAGGAAATATTTCAAATAGTTTCAAAGCTTTCAGTTGTTATAACATACAGGAACCATATATAATTTGGGAACCCCAACCCTGGTCTGACCAGGCCCCATGACTGATCTGGACCCTGAGGTCTGTGACCAACGTTGTCCACTCCAGGAGCAGTCCACCAGCCACCAACTTCCTCACAGCTGTCCCAGTGAAGAAGAGTTTTGAGAAGCTAACAAGGTAGCATCACAGAACTTCATGGTCACGCTCTTCAGCACAACAGCACTCATTGTGAGAAAAACACAGAGGCAGACCGAGCCAAGAGGAGACAAGAAACAGCATCTTGGCAGAGAACGAGGGATGATGAACAGTAAAGGCCTTGAGAGCAAAGATGAGCAGTGACTGTTGGAGCAACAGCCAGATAACAAAAGGACAATAAAAGAGGAATGTGGTCAAAGCAACCTGCTAAAAAAACCACAGTCTTGTCTGGGGCAGATGACTGCAGCAGTTCCAGACGTGCCTTGCTCAGAGCAACTTAGGGGCTGCTCAGCTTATACTCTAAGTCAATGCTTCACTACTCAAACCAAGTGTGGATGTTTGGATCCAAAGAGCTCAGAAGGTTCACAGCATCATCCCATGGTCAGTGGTACCAGATGTTCATAAAATAAAACAACACCTCAAGCTGAACAATCTTCCCTACCTGGAATTCCTGCTTTTTCCAAATTAAGAGCTACTCTTCTAAGAATTTCTTTTCAAAGGAAGAGAAACTGAAGTATAGATGGCAAAAAGGTTTAACAGTTCAGTTTATCTGACCTAAGTCACAGTCTATACTCACCATTATCAACTTTCTGCTTCTTTGCAGAGACTTTCTTCTTTCCAGATACGTTTTCTTGCTTTATCTCCTGGTGGAGCAGGACAGGGTCTTGCTTTTTGGCAGGAGATACAACAGAATCAGTCTTAGTATCTTGATCATCTGTAACAGACAATGAAGACAATATGCTCTTCTGTATATTCTCATCAGCACTTTTAAAGCAGTAAATCTGTAGTAACCACTGAAGTCCACTCCCAGAAAAGAGAAACCCATGTATTTTAAATCAGAATGCAAAGTTATCCATACACACACACACACTCTCAAACACATACACTTCCCGTATCAGATGAGACCCCAAAGCTAGAGAAAGGTATAGCAGAGTCAAGAGCTACAGAACCTAGTGTTTGGACAGACAGGAATCTTCTCTGCAAGCAGAACACACAGCAACACAAGTACCAGTTTAACAAATCCAATGCAGGTTTAACTGCAGCAGAGCAGACCGCACGTGTTACCCGTGGTAGTTTCTCATTTGCAAGTAGTCCTTTATTTCCCCCTCTACAAACCTTTCTGGGGATTTTAAACACACACCCCCAACAGCTACTGGGACTGTGAGAAGCAGAAAACAAGTGTGTCACGTTAGGAAACTGTTCTTTTCAAAAGAATTTGTTATCTTTTCAGCCAGCCTGTGCTATGTTATATTCCTGTCAGAGCCGACACACACAACAGCAGGTTACGGTGTTAGCTCCTGTAATCATCTACAAACCTTTCTGGGGATTTTAAACACACACCCCCAACAGCTACTGGGACTGTGAGAAGCAGAAAACAAGTGTGTCACGTTAGGAAACTGTTCTTTTCAAAAGAATTTGTTATCTTTTCAGCCAGCCTGTGCTATGTTATATTCCTGTCAGAGCCGACACACACAACAGCAGGTTACGGTGTTAGCTCCTGTAATCAAGGATAACAGTTAGTTGTGGCTGCCCTCAGAACAGTGCTTGCAGACCACATTTTAACCACGCCACAGAGATTTTCAGAGAACACCCACAAACAAGATTTGATGCTTTTTTTGTTGGTTGTGGGTGGGTCTTTTTTCTCCCTTTTTTCAGAAAAAAATCCACCACATCAAGCAGCAATCTCATTCTTTCTCCTCACTCCCTGTAGCAAACCTGCATCTCAAAATGGTGACCTGCCAATATCTCGGTTTTCACCTACTTCCAAAACTGGCTATTTTTATTCTTTAACTTCGATCCATAGACAACCACACTGAGAGACATCAACTTCTGCTGAGGATATGACCAAGACAGCCACAGGATACTCTGACTGCAATTTTTGGTCTGTTCTAGGTTGGATGTTTCAGTTACAAGGGCTGGACCAGCTTCCTTTCAGCATCATTTCCATTCCAGTACAGAGGTGCAGCAGGGGGGAAGCAGCTGTAAGTGCTTTTTTCCATGAATCAGCCACCAAACACCTCTTTGCACATTAAGCCTGCACTTAAACAGTGATTTATTTTGCATGCTCTGCTCTGAAGTTTCCCTAGATGCCCTTCCTTATCACAGCGACCACTCTTAAGACTCCACTTTCTCATACCTTGACATCAGAATGCACACAGTAAACATCTTTTAAGTAATCAAAATTTTGACAGCTCGAGAGCAAAGTAGCCAAACCAAAGAGCAAAGCAGTGATACAAGCTACTCCATCTCCCTCAACAGTCTTTAGTAGGAGAAAGCAAGGACAGGAGGAAGAAAACCAGAGCACTGCTGCCAGGTGAAAAGAGGGAGAAAAAAGCAATAGCTCGTAAAAAGGAAAAGGTTAGAAGTGAGCTTTGCCCCGTAGAGATCAGGCAGAACAGTAGTGAAAGACACTCTGTGGCCTTGCAAAAAGCAGAACACAGTTTTGGCGTTCTGTGCAAGAAGCATATGCAACAGCAGATACCCATTCCATTTTTCTGCTTCTTCTGCCCAGGCTTCTTCTTAGATGCTGCTGATTCAGGTGGTGGACTGGGCTGTTTTGTAACAGGGACTGGTTCTACTTTCTTGCCTGAAGACTTGGATCCCTCCGACTCCTTAGAAACATGGTCATCCTGGACGGGCTTATGTTTCTTCTTCTTCCGCTCTCTAACGCCAGCTGATGCTTCAGTCACGCTCAGGGGAACGGGAGCGATGTGCTCTTCATCTGTACTCAGCGCATCGGAGAGCTTAAAGTCCCGAGGAGTACTTTCAGAGTCAGACTCGTGGATGTTCCCATTCTGAGCTTCTTTCTTCTTGTTCTTCTTCTTCTCTGTTCTCTTTTTATCAGTCTTGGTAGGCGGAAACTTTAGGTCCCTTTTCTGTTTCGCAAGGACTTCGTCATATAAGGTTTCTTTCATGAAAAGCCAGAAGAAGAGGAAGATGACCGTAATGACCACGCAAGGAATGAGGACGATGAAGTAGGTGGACTCGTAGAACTCCATTGTGCTTTCTCGTAGCTATATTTTTAAAAAACCTATAGGGAAAAAGAGAAAAACAATTAGGTTTTGAACAGCTTTTCCTTAACAGTATTTCCCCCACCAATTAAGAGAATAAAAGCAGCTTTGTCATTGATTTAGAAAAGTCTTAAAATAACCTTTAATAAAAGTAAAGCAACTTCTGGAATCATTTACCATTTGCTTCAGAGTTGTTACCCTGCATAGCAGGAACCACAGTCTGCAGGACTGCTGATCCTGGAAGCCAGCAGCTCTCCTCTTCCCTTACCTTTCCTCACCTACTTCATTTTCCCTTCAAGTGAGTTTCATAAAGTTAAAGCTTTTGATGTCAGAAGTACGCGAGATGGCACTTTCAGAGGCTGTGAAACAAGGACCAGTACGTGCAAAGCAACAGGGGGTTTTTGTGGTTGCTTTGCTTTTGTCTGGGGGGCTGTTTCCACCCCCCCAATCCTCCCTATAGATCAAACATAATGAATCAAGATTTTTATCTTGGCAATGGGAGTTAAATTCCAACTTCCTTTTCTTCCCAGATTTATGATGGCTTCAGAAGTTGAATGAGGGCAAGAAGGGTAAGAGCCCTAAATCCTAGTCAAAGAATCAGTGTCTAAAACCCAGCTTTAGACTCAGGAAAACTCCACACATTTCTAGGAAAACAGAAAGATGTTACTTATGTTGCACATGTAACAGCACAGACCTTCCAGGGCACCAACAAACCAGAGGACTCCAAGAGAATTCTCAGAAAACCCCACTGATGCCCCATGCAGAAGTACTGCCAACACAAGACAAGGTCCCCAGAAACACTTGAGGAATCTTGTACCGCTTGTGACTGCAGGCACTGGCACACATCAGTCTGCGCCTCTGCTTCCCCACCACCAAGCTGAGATGAGAGCTTCACATGGACTTAGACATAAGTGAGATGACTCCAGAAATGCAGGGGGAACTGCCCCATCCCTGAAAGAAATATTGCTTGGAGTATTCCCACTGCCGCTTAGGGAAAAGAAAAATATACAGGTAGATGTGCCTACTGAGGGCGCAGGGAATAAAGTCCCTGTAGAAGCTGCATGGTGCAGGGAGAGGACAGGTTCTCCTTGCTTCTGGGTACACAGGATATCACTTTTTAAATACCTGACAGCCCTACATGTCAGGTTGTTTTACCTCAACTCCTGGCTGTGCTGGAAAGCTGCTACCATGAACTGCTTTGCCATCCAGCCACATGGGCCAGGGCATGGTTTGGAGCCTGGCTCTAGATCGAGAGGGAAGAGTTTTTCTATCAAGTGGTTTCTGCACAGAGAGGAGTTACTGTGATAATATATTTGTACAGTGCATTGAACAGCACAGAAAGCCAGGAATGGGAACTCTAATTTGGCTGTTAAGTTATCCAAATAGAAGACTAACATTTCAATACACTAATTATTCATCAGTTGTCTTAACGTTAGGTCTCCTCCCAGTTTGTATTTATTTTCTGCGTGCACACAGCTCACTGAAAAGGCTCGAGTCTAAAATTACATCGAGCACAGAAAGCTTCAGAAAGGCTGAGAGGGATGGGAGGAATAGCTTGTCTTTCGGGGAGAAAAAGCACAGATGCTCAAAACTAAGCTGGAGCTTTCAAAACGATTAGTAACAGCTACTTGATAAAACCAGCTTCCTGCACTAAAAGATCTAATATTAGTCATCTCTTGAAGGAAGCAGATCTTGAAAGTCTGTCTCGGCCATAATTGTAACAGCTAGTCCAAGCAGGGAATATGCACTGGACAAGATGAGCTCTGATCTCAGAGCTGGCCGAGCACCATGAGCTCTGCCCAAGCCTCCGTCCACTGCCCTGCTCTCCCCTCCCTGCCCTTAGCTCAACTCCTGCAACAGCATCATTTGCACCCTATACCAGATCATCAGCGCTGCAATGAATTTCATATGAAGGTTGGAAGAGACCCCTAAGTTCATGAAATCCAACCATCAAGCCTACAGCGCCCGGTATTCCCAGGCGCTCTCCCATCCAAGTACCAACCGGGTCCAACCCTGCTTAGCTTCCAAGATCAGAGACTGGGGCTGCTCAGGGCGGTATGGCCATAAATGTTCAGAGCCTCGCAGAGCTCCAATGCTGCTCCTGTCCTCCTCTCGCCCGTCGCATTCAAGTGGAGCGTGAGCTAAACAAGTGTTTCCACCCCAAACACTCATCAGAGCCTCGCAGTTGTGAGCTCCAAAGTCCTCTGGTGAATTTCACATATACAAATCCAGCTTTTCGCATGGAAACAGGGTTCAAAAAGGGGAAAAAAGTAGTAAAAGCCTCAGGATGAGGCCTCAGAATTGATCAAGCACACCCAGAACGGCAAAGAGCAGCTCTGCTCTGACAGAAACACACTGATTTCCAGTCTCAGCCCAGCACAACCGAGTGCATTTAAAAAAATCACTTCTAGAAGGATACCATTGCTGCTGGTTTGTAAGCAAAATGACAAGATGACATCCTTCATCATAAACATATTGCTTGTCCCCCTTAGAAGTGCTGCAAGGGGACTTTTATCACTCACACCAGGCAGAAATTGCACGTACACATCCCCTCCCTACTGCCAACAGGAGGAACGCGACTTCAGCTAACTCTACATTTCAAAGTATTTGGTGAAATCCTCACCTCTCATCTGTATTTGATATTTAACCTGATATTTAGCACACGTTTCTCAGAGCCTGGCCGCCCAGCACCCGTGCCAGGCTCCCCACTTGCAGACACGCTCCCGTCTCCTTCATAAATTCACGAACTCACAACATCCCTTCAGTCGCTCTGAAAGAGGGGAACAAACCGCATCTGTCCCAGGCTGCGCGCAGCCTCGCTCGCTCTTCCCATCCTGCATTTAACAAAAGAATTGCACTGTTGTTCCCTTAAACAGAGCCCGTGCCACAGAAAATAACGATTTCTGAACTCCAGCGCTGGATTACTGTTTGCACCTGACTTCCTCTGCTAGTTCCTCTGCCCTGGATTTTGTAACACACCCTTTGCTTTGGCATTTAAATCTTGAGTTTCACTGTGCGCAGACACCACATTTCGCAGGATATTCGTTCAGTTTAGGTCCAGGGGATTAGCTTACTTGAGAAGACAGAAATAAATTATAGCTCCATCTGGCTAATGAGTCACTCGCAGCTTAGCCCCAGCATGCCAGAAGCACGGCTTCTCTAAACGCTTGGGTCCCAAGATGCACATAAGCTCTGGGGATTTGTGCCTCTTTGAAAGACTAACTTTAAAAGGGGAAAATATAGGTACCGAGGTGATTTTTTTTTTAAATACTAAGCAGTTTAAGAGATACCACATATGATTTGGCTACGCCAACAGCTCCTTTAATTGGGGTATTTTCCCTGGGATTTTCTCAAGCTGGTAAGCAGACTAAAAGCAAGCCCTCACATTCAACAGTCGCTAGGAAAACAGCAAGAAGTCTCACAGGAGTATCCGTATTCAATAAATCCCTCAAATAGCTAACAATGTTTTTCTTTTTCCCCTTAATCTGCACACAGTTAACACCACGTCTTCCCCCCAGAGCTTTCTGGGAGAGGATGCCCAGCAACTTGGGCTGCTCAAGGTAACTAAACCCAGATCTGCCACAGGGAAAATATAATATTAGACAAGACGTTCAGCCACTCCATGCCCATTCCTCATCCATAAAGCAGGAGCAACCAGCTCTCTGCGACTCTGTTCATGTGTTTTAACTGCCTAATGCACCGCTGGGCTCAAGCTCTAAAAAGGAAGGCTGGCAGAAAAACCTGAAGGTAATTCGTTTAATAGCAGCGTCGCTAAAGTATAAGGAAAAAAAAAAATGCAGTTAGAACTTCGGTTGGTTTAGTTTTGTTTTGAGCAGCCCTATATGTCACTGAAAAAACAAGATGTGCTCTTCACGCCCCAAGACAAGACACAAAAGACAGCAGAGCTGCTGCGAGGTGACGTTAAGAGGCAGAGAGCAAAAGCTGAGCTGTCAGAGCAGGCAGGGATTTCAGTCCATCGAATTTGCTCCCAGTTCATTAACACCTGGCTCATTTCAGCAGGTGAGCCATGCTGGGAATGATGGGAGCCCTTGCAACAACTCGGTGTCCTCCTCAGCCTTCCCATTCAAGGGTTACCCATACCCAGAATCACACCGCCCGCTGAACACCAGTGAGGAGCCGGCTCAAGAACACTGCTCAAGACAGGAAAATAGGTATAAATACGTATATATATTATGAATAAATCTTACCTAATACCTATGTAAGGAAGAAGGCACGGCTCCCAGTAAGATCACACACAATCTTCTCACAGGTCACTTCAAACTGTACACACACACGAAGCATCCACCACCTATAAAACCAGGTCTAAAAAGACCCAGTTTTGACCTGGATGGCAAAATTTAACCTACTTTTTTTCCTATTCTTTTTTAAACTCTACTTTTAGATCCATACTTCCATGTTTTGTTTACAGAAGTCCTCTCAAAACTAAGACTGGGGGTGGAAGCATAATAAACAGCAGTTGAAGTTTTTTTTTTCATTTAAATACTTGCCCTGACAGCATGATTTATGCAGCAGCAGAAGAAAGCTGTAGACACTCGAAATTACAGAGTGAGCCATTCACATATTAAAGTTCCTCTTCTCCGGGAAGGAGCCCTGTTCAAGCCAAGTTGAGCAGTGCTTGACACCCCCTACAAAGTGCTATCAGCAAGAGAAGGCAGCCTGTCAATAAATCTCGCTCTTCTTCACTTGATTACGCTGATACAATTAAGCCATTTGCAGAGCACAATCTCAGTGCTTCAAATACCCTCTAGGTAAATATTTTCCATTCCAAACATGCCGCTGTTTGTACCATCTGTTGGGCCCTGTCTGCTCTCAGTTGCTTGATGTTAGTTAACACAGACACGCGATTTATTAAATTCCAAAGAGCAGCTTTGCTTCAACAAAAGCCTTCACTTTTAGGTTGTTTTTACCACACAGCTTTAGAGCCAACACCTGACAAAGTGCTGAGAGCAAGCCTGGAGCACAACACGGCTCCACGACCTTGCTCTTGTCCAAGCGCCGGCAGCGGTGAGCACCCAGGTACCTCCTGCAAGGCCCGGCCGTCCGGGCAAGCTCCCACAAGCCGAGGCAGGGCAGGGATCCACCGTGCAGCCGCTGACGTCCTGAAACCACCTGGGCTGCAGGATAAACCCCAGAACTGGAATTAGCATCAGTGAAAGTGGGACGAGCAACCTCGCATTTATCCGGGGATAACAGCACACACACACAGCAGTTGTTGGCACGGAGCGAGGAACAAGGTGGAAAACCACATGCTGCTCCCCTGCCCCGCAGCTTGCCCAAATACCCCAAAAATGCACTGACCCCATCACACCAGCACCCCACGGGGGCTTCCCAAAAGCACAAAGACACCAATATTCTTCAAAACTGAAAAGTCTTAGGAAACCAAAGCTGTTTCTTGCAGTATCTGCGAGTTATTTAGGATAAAAGCTGACATCCATCAAGGCCAGAGGAAAGTGTCCTCAGCTGCACTGGATCCCAGAAGCTGCAAGTTTTCCCTTAAAAATCCCTGCTACCACACACATCTATTATCTACAAAGGTGATAATGAGTTATCTTTACACTACCTCCAAAGGATCAAAGGTTTCTTTCCTCCTGTAGGAGAGGGCTGGGGGAGGACTGGCCCCAGGAGGACTCTGGGCATTACTCAGCAAGTCTGCACCTTCCCATAGCTACTTCCATTGAGTCCCTGAGGCTTCCCCGGCTCCTTCCTTCACATGCCTGTGTAGACACGCTCTGCCCACATCACTGTGAACGACTCGAGAGGCATTTAAGCACCCAAGCAGCAAGCTCATGGTCCTTTGGGTAAGCATTTCCCATTCCCTGCTCTCCTTGCGAGTGCAGACCAGATCTGACATTGGCTCTTCAATCCCCGCTCACTTCCGTGCGCACACAACTGGGAAATGATAGGTCTCAAAATACAAAGGAAAAATCCTCTCGCTGCATTTTCTCACAGACTCTCACAAAGGCAGCAAAATCTAAACTAAAGGTTCAATGCAGTCACTGATTTATCTCAGCGTGCGCTTTTGTTCACACCCCAAGCGGGCAGCGATAGCAGCCAAGGTCACTCACTCGCACGGGCAACATCAAGTCTCGCATCTTCTCCAGAACTGTCAGGTAGAGCCAACAACCCCAGCCAGCAGGGCCACAACACATTTTGGCCGCTTTCTACAAAATAATTCAGTTTACACTTCTAGCAGTCTCAGGTTTTCTCAAGGTGTAACACATGACAATAAACCCAGCATCAATGAACTCCTTAGTTCTGGCTTTGCAGGCAATGCTAGAACTTGGGTTTTGGCCAAGGCCACATGAATGCAGGATTACATACTAAAAATAAGAGACAAAGCTAGCAGATTAATGGCCAAAGCTGAGGTTTTGAGTATCAAGAGGTCTCCTGTGACACAAACCCGCCCAGCAGCAGGAGCCAGGTATGGATTTAGGCCAGGCACAGAACCATTAAACACACACAACCACACCCGAAATGTGTTAAGAGCCCAGCACCTGGGCAGGAGGGAAGAATCAGGCCGTGCCTGCTGTTATTCTGATGAGCTGTCTGGAAAGTTAACAGAGGTTTGTACAATCCAAGCTGATGCCACAGCAGCCTGGGTTTACCGCACACAAAAGCCATTTACAGTTTAGAGCCAATACGCACCTCAACAAAGGCTTCTTGACATTTGTGGTCTAATGAATAAATACGTATTCACAGAACAATCTTCACCTCAGATCCATAGAAAGCCTCAGAGAACAGCTACCATCGTCCCCCGAAGCCAGGGGCAGATACAACCCCAGCATAAATGTATTTATTCTGAGACTTCTGCACCTACCCTTGCTGGGCTCTATTACTGTAACTTGATTAAAACAAGCTCTGCGACACTCAGAGCAACTACACAGCTGAATCTCACTGTCACAAATGAAGAAGAGCCTCGAATTCCAAGTAAAAAAATTTGATCTCTTGAGAAATGTGAGGCTTCTGGCAGCCCTTTCATCTCCTTACATCCAATTCAGTCTCTGCAAGTACAGGACAGAGGAAAGCAGGTACGAGCAGTAGCTTCTCAGTGCTCAAATTCCTCTCATACTTTCACAGCAATCTGCAAAGGGAAAAACAGCTGGAATGAAACCTTTCTTCCTTTCCCACTGTATACAGTAAATACAACTATCTAAATATACATTCCTGTATTATGTATTCTTGTTTATGTTTTAAAAAATAAGTGTAAAACAAGAGTAGGCAGAAACAAAAGAAAAGGCCTTCATCCAGGGTTTTTTTTCCCCTTTCCTTTAGCAGGTTGCTGTGAAAGCATGAATGGCATCTGAGCACTGGGAGGCTAATGCTCATGTAGAAAAGAAAAATCAGTTTAAAAAAACCAACCCAAGTTTTTAAACACAAGAACTGCAAATAGCGAAGGGAAAGACCACAGCGCATCACCTGCCTGTGTGTCCTAATAGGGGTGATTACCTCCCTGTGCACCTCACACAGCCCCACCAACACCGTTTTTCTCAGGCTGCCTGGCAGGAGGCACAAACTGTCCTCCACTCCAAATCCAGGGCAGAGCAAAAGTCCTCAGCACCAAAATGACAAGAAAACCACAAAAGACTGCCAACGAGGATCACATTTCCGTTAGGGGACACATTTCTGAAGTTCGCACATACCTACAAAGAGGTCTGTCTTCATTTAGTGCTCGAGTCTCCAAATTCCTACTCATTTTGCCCTTAACCATATCAGTCAGACAACATTTTAGCCTTCTCACTTGAGCTTCTCCAGCCACAGAAGTTTTCAACCTACCGCTCATTCTGTGGGTCTCCAGACAGCTCAGTGCTACAGCTTCTCCCCAAATTTCTCACCAAATCAGCAACGGAAAGCAAAAAATATCCAGTCTTGAAGGGTCAGAAAGCACTCAGAGCAATGTTTGAGCAAGTCCATATAGGTGACTTTATTCACCTTTGTACCCCCACACCCCAAGGGCAGAGAGGCTGCCAAAACTATCCCACAACTGAGCCACACACAGCCATGCACAGCCCAACGCGTCACACACCTGCTGTCACCAGGTTACTGCCCACATTGAACGAGGTCTCACGGAACAGTGACTTTACACAGACTTAATTTTAAATGTGTATTTTAAAACAGGAGAACTAAAGTCTTCTGCCAATAAATATAGGTATTAACCCAGAAGAATCCATTCAGCTTCAGACTTCTTAACTGTACAAGATCTCACCGGAGTATGCACCCACAGTCCTTTGCCCTGTTGCGAAAGGAGCAAGGGAAGAGGAAGTGACTAATCAAAGCAGCAGCGCATTAACAGGTTTTGGTTATGTGGAAAGGGAAAATCGGAGCGGGTATTTTTAACCTTCCCAACAGGAGAAGGCACTGCTCTCCATCGCCTGCCCATGCAAAGGGGCCAGGCTGCCAGCAAAACACCGCACCCTTAAGTCTTCTCTCACACTTTGCCACTGCACCTCCACAAGCCAAGGCACCGCTGTCCCAGTACAGCTGGATTTAACAGCTGGTTTTTAACCCCAGCTGCCTCCACAGGAAGCCCTTTGGGGCAGCCACGGTAACAGATTTGCTCAGAGCAACAGGGCAGAAGCCTGAAGGACTGCTGTGATAAACCCAAAATGAGAGCTTTCAAACCCCTTCCTAAAAGGGATCAAACCCAATCAATCTAGCTATGGTCATTTGTGCAGCAGGATGGCACAGCACAAAAGCATTGCTCGCTCGGCGAGAGAGGAGCTGGACCGCTGCCTCTGTCCGTCCGGCTGCAATTGTTCCTGCACTTCATAATTAAGGGCTACAATTCACCCTTTTTCTAATGCCAAACCCCAAAAGACTCACGGTAACAAAACCATTTTGAATACTACATGGGAAGCTACTGCTGTACCGACTGCAATCGTTCAGATCGCCTTAGCTCCAACACTGCTAAGCGAAAAAGAGAGAGAGAAATTAATATTTAATGTTCGTGCAGAGGGATTTATAATCAGCCACCCTGTGCGCAGCCAGAAGCCTGAAGCTTAAGCAGGTCTTTACCGTGGTATTGCAACATGACAACCCCGGTCATTCCACCAACAAGATTTTCCCATTATTTCTGTGCAGTCTGCTGTTCCACGCAGCTATACAAAGAGATTGGACCACTGACAAAACAAATAAAAATAAAAAGTGCTTCGTTAACCTCTCGGTGACTCAATGATCGTCCTGTTGAACGGCAATGGACAAAAGGAGAAGCCAACAGCAGAGGGATGCTCTCCTCCATTTGAGTTCCTAGAGAAAAATGAGATTGAGCTGCCTTGGAAACCAAAGGGCAAGTTAAAGAAGACTTCTTAACTCAGAAGGAAAGCAAAAGCCTTAAGTGATTATGAATCTTATCAAGCTAGATGCTTTCATGTGGTTTTTTCCAACTACCTAAAGCTTTAAGATACTATTTACTGCATACATTATGTCTAAGCAGTTGAGTGATTTCACTTCTCTAAAGGGAAAGAAACTGTGATTGCAGCATCAAGATTACTGTAAATGCAGCACAGACCCAGCTAAATTAGAGCATCAGAAAGCAGCATTCGAAACAAGACTGCTACACCTCATTATTAGGCTGCATCTTGATAATTCGGCATCTGCAAAGGGAGAGAAAAATCAACAGGCAAGATTTTTCTCCCTTCTCACCACATACAGTACACTGAAAAAAGCCGAAAAAAAGCATCCACCAGTTAAACAGTCAAAGTTCACAGAGTGGTAAGAAATTTTCAGATATGCCAGGAGTTTCAAACCCAGCAATACGCAGTTAGTTCTCAATCCCAAGATTTTAAAAGGGCATCTTCGGTTCAGGCTGAACGACAGGAGGAATGCAGACTCAACATACGGAAGTCAAAGTTCCCCTAAGTTAACAGAGGCATCGTAAAAATAGAGTTATCATCAACATGTACAGCACAGCCACCAAACGAGGACTTGGGAAGTATCCATACTACGAGCCTCCCCAAGCTGGAACCGCCTCCCTTCAGCCTGCACAACTGGGTAAGCAATGCAGCAGTGAGTCTGCTTTTTGCTTTTAACCTGTATGCCTAAAAATCACGGTTCAGAAAGACACCAAAACATCGGAAAATCCGAACCACCAGGCTTGCACAGGCATTATTTGCTTCCCCTGTGCACGCACAGCTCTGCTGCTCTGAACTACACCCAAGCGAACGGGGACCATGCCCAGCAGCTCGGCTTCCTCCAGCTCCCACCTTGCAGGGCAGGGTTCGAGCAGAGGACAATGCTGGCAGAGGAATAAATGGCAGGAAATGGCCACGAATGGATTTTGATTGCAAGTCAGAAAAACGTTCTCAATCCTCAATCCAATCAATGCTGTCATGGTGAATCTGTAGCCTCTGTATAGAGCACGGATGGTGCAGAGGCACATTCGGGACTGAATCTGGACCACAGAAGCTTCTGATGACGATGGGCTTCCTACAACACCGATATTTTGACTTTCTGCTCCAGCACAAGTTTACACCAGCCAAAGGCCGAGCAGACTCCAATCACCAAGACTTCCACAGATCTGAGTTAGTTTGACTGCTCCATAGCAAAGCTGTCCTTCAACGTTTATCCTCAAGTATGTTATCATACAGGCATAAAGATAGCACTTCCATATCCAAGCTAGATCCCTTATGCTGTAGAACATGGTGCTGTTAATAGTCTTAGAAATAAAAGTTTCAAAATGGCTAAGGAACAAAAGAGGCTTTAAAAGCAATCCCTAAAGCACTGGCACCGTACAAGTTGCCCCAGTGTATTCTGAAGCATAAACTGCATTATGAGCTGGAACTTGTAACTCAATTTAAAAGCACAACATGAAGTTTAAGGAGTTGCTGCTGAACTGCAGTCATTTCCCTACTGAAACAGGTGAAGTGTTAAAGTCCCTCTCCATTCTGCTTTGAGACCCTGCACGTAGCCCATTTACTGGGGGCGGCACCAAGAGCTCACCTTATCCTCCACCCCAAACACCTCCTGGACCACGACAGGGACCTCACTGCCTATAGCTCCACCGAGATGCCATCCTTCCCACCTGCACACTGAGGATGTGTGCTCCTAAAGCAGCACCGCATCGTGTTCTCCGTAAGGTTTATTTTCACCTCGTTAATCCCTCCTTGCTTCATTTAACAGTCTGCTGAAGGTACTCACACAAAGAAGTGATACACAGTGTCATCTCAGTGCACAGATGCTTTGGGATCTGGGTAGGCAGCTTAAGAAGGTCACACGTCCTCAAGAACCAGTGCAGTATTGCAGCAATATTGACATCTTGTTTTAAAGAACCTGAGTAGGAGACTAAGCTCCCCTCCAGCACCAGGGAAAAGGCACCAGCTCCTCCACAGAGCAGCTTAACACACTGAATTACAGCTGCGTCATGCTTTGAAGGAGCTTTCTTTTACCACCCTCCTCATGTGGCTCTCGATTCCTCAGGCGAGCAATGCTGAGGTTTGCTGATGCTTCTCGGAGCAGCAGCCACTGCAACACTGCTTAGCCAAACTGGTCCCAGTTCCACCATCCAGTTCACTGCACAACCCCAAATGCAGCGCAATGTTGGGGAGCATGATGACAACACACAAGAACCCCCCAAGAGATGTGTTCTAAATGCACCCCTGAGGGTTTTCCTCATTTCCTCCACTCGTGAGCAGACAGACCAAGCTTGTAAGAGCATCCTAAAGGGACTTCAAATACACATTTCACCATTTTCAGAATTCCGAGTTCAAGTCAGTAACCCAACATCCTAGAGCTCTCCCCCAAAAACAGCCTCATACAAACACACCCACCTCAACACACTCAGCTTCACTGATCAGCCCCATATCGATGCGAACTCGACAACATGCCAAGTTGTTAAAAAGACCTAAAAATGCTCAGCAACAGAAACGCTGAGTAATTGAGTCATTTCTCTCTCAGTTCTCTGGGTTCTCACTCCCCTTGCTTTGCTGTCCCACAATCTGCTCCTCCTTTGGCACGCAAGCACTGAACAAACTTCACTGCGGCCACACAGATCTAAAGTTACTTGCCTCCAACTTTGGTTACACCTCGAACTATCGCTCCAGTAAGCCTGTAATGGGGAGCAGGGGTTTAGAAATCTACCTAGAAATAAGTACACCAGTAGCAAAGCCAAGAAATTCTTCTTCTGGTGCACAAACAGCATGGAAAAAAAGTAGAAACTGGGAGATCAAGGGTAGGGTGTTGAAAAGGCAGGAAATATCTGACCAAGAATTTTCACAAGCCTTTAAAACTTCTGAAACTTAACCCCTTTATTAGGGGTTATTTATTACCCCCCCTCCAAAGTACCCCGCACCTCACCAAATCCACATGTTGAAGTACATCGAGGCAGAGAAGTGTATTTTTCCTCTCACAACTGGCCTGGTGGACTGCCCCCGACGCAGAGAAAGCCTGGCTTTGTCGTGCATCTTGAACTAGGCGCTAACCCATTAAAAGCTACTTAAAAAAAAGAAAAAAGCCGTTTTCACATACAGGCGCACACACTAAGCTGTAAAGAGGTTTACTAAATTTAGCACGCAACCCAATCCTAGCAGCAGCGTAGCGCAGGCTGTAGATATGGAAGTGACCTTAGGTGAAGGTAACAAGGGAGAACTGTCAGTACCACGGGAACGCTGTGGGAAAGCCCAGGGTACCCAGTAAAATCCTAAAGTGACCTCCACAAATCCTCCCTGCATCCTGGTGGTTTCCAGTGTTTTGAGTTGCTACCTCTGGCTCTCTTCTGGAAAATCCTTCTCATTGTCCACACCAGGACAGGCCTGGCCAGGACATCTTCTCAGCAAACATGAGGGCAAAAGCTCCTCCTTGGTCAGAGTTTGAACCTGGAGAAGGGAAGCTTTGATGGATCTCCACCACCATCGGTGTAAATACAAAACAAGGCAGAGTAAAGAGAAAAAAACAGCGCAGTCCTTTAACAGTCCATCAGAGCTGAAGCCACACATGCTGCCAGGGTATTTACACAGGCAAAGGTTAGGAGGTGTGACACGGGATACAACGTTCACCTGTAAACTCCATTTTTCTGCCAGCTTCCTAGCACCGCACCCCATCAAGAACTGCAGATGCTGTCTGGTCCATGAGAAGGAGGTGCTGAGCCTCCCCAGAGGACTACAAGTTAAAGGAGGCAGAAAAGCTCCTGCCTAATCCCAGGGGAAAGGGCCCTTCCTGGCACAGCACCGCTAAATTCAGACCATTTCCCAGATTTGGAAGTGCCCTGTGGAAGACCCGCTGGGTATGATCTGCTGCAGCCACAGCGCTGCTCTCAGGTATACCTGGAGCTGAAATAGAGATGGGCAGAAGAGATGCTGCAACTGGTTTCACAGACCTGGTTTTTAGGTCAACGCACAGCATAGCATCAAGAAAAAGACAATGCCTACATGAAAACCAGGAGAGGATGTCCCCATGCAATACAAGCAATGACTTAGTGGACAAAGCAGTGCTAACCATCACAGTAGCTTTGCAAACCAGTTTGGGAGGCAGGAAGAAACATCACTTTCTGGAACCAGGCTTGGCCTCTCACCAGCATTTCTGTTAAATGGGAGAGTAAGTGCCCTTCCATCCTGCCCACACCAGGGCAGGTGGACAACGCTGTGCAAGAGCCTGGTAGCGGTGCAGGGCAGAGGGAATGTACCCAGCTGAGAGACATCCATGAGAGCTAAATGCAAGTCACCAGCTTTAAGCACTCCTCCCCACCAGAGGCTCAAGAACCGTTCACATCCCCCAATGAATTGGGCTTTTCTTTTTTTCCTTTTTACTCACCAAGTATGGACTTTTCAACTTAAAACCAAACAGCAAATAGGCTGAGGAAAAAAGCAGTCGTAGCCAGTGGTCAGATTAAACCAGTAGTAATAAAATTATCAGCTGACTGATATCATAGGCTCCCTTATCAGTCAGTCATAACTCACTCCAATCCTGCCACACTCCCTGAAGTGCTGCGCCTTGTGCAATAGCTTAGTCATCATCTTCCTTGACAGCTATGCACTTGCAAATAGATTACGAGTCCACTCACATTTTCCCATGGAAATTTTCCCCTCTGCCCTACTACAAAAGCAGGGCAGGAACCGAATGCAGCCGAGCTGAGAAGCAGGCAGCTTGCCCCCATGCAGGGGAGGAGATCATCACACTTATCTCCTGGACTGAACAACTTCCTTCCTGCGCAGTTGCAGGCAGACAAAAGACACCTTTTCACATCCTCGACAGGGACGAGATGTACTAAAATTTGTCACATCCCTGAAATAAATACCCTGCTTACCATTTGCAGTCCATACGGGAGGGTGTAAAGCAGAACTAAGCCAGCATTTCTTCTACAAGGAACACTTACAGGGGTAGGATTTGGAAGCAAAAGAGTAAGGAGCCCAAAATAAAACAGGTTGAATTTACATTGCTCTGGCAGGTGACACAGCTAAAAGAAAGATGATAACACTGGACCGAGGTACTTCCCCTCCGCTGACTTGTTTTTGGAAGTGCCATGAATCATGGGCATAAATATACTGGGCTTTAAAAGCCTTTGACACTCACGTAATTCTGAACTCAAGCTCTATTTTCCCTGGGTCATTCAACACATGCTCAACGAGCTGGACACCAGACAAGCGGGCCGAGAAGGTGAGCTATGCAATTCATACGTGCAATCCAAAAACGGGAGCTCGTGTTTTGTTGGACAACACCAACGCACCTCTGCTGAGACGGAAAAAGCCCTCCCCAATGCTCGGTTAAGTCATTCATCTACAACTTGAAGGAAACCAGGAGTTTTTGCTCTATTTCCTCAACTTCACAGTATAAAAAGGTTTAAAGGTGTTTCCTGCAGCAGGGGAGCGACAGTGACAGCAGCACGGAGCTGTTGATGCTAGTGGAAGACAACATTATTTATAATAGGGATTATTAGCGCAAGAAAATGAGTAGCTCGCTCGCATTACTGATTTTCAGACACTTTGAGTTATAATGCACCTGCAGTGATTTACAAGCAAAGATGAGGTTTCCTTCGAAAAGGAAAAAACGCTGCTCTTCTGAATAAGTCTTCTTGGGACAAAAAGGGGAAGGAACTTCTGCTGCTTCTCTTCAGTAACGGGAATTCAGAGCCGTGAGTTTTGATAAGCAGGATAACCACAAAGCACCAACAAAGAGCACCACAGAAAACAAGGAGAGCTGCAAAAAATAACTATTTTACTTCTGATTAACTCACAGACCTCACAGCTCCTGTCCCTCCCACATTGCACAGCAAAATTCAAGGCTTGAAGCTCCTAAACTACTTCTTTGCACTGCAAGAGGAGGAGACAGTACTCTTTGTTTGTGTTAAAGTCAGAGAAGAAGCCTTCCAGAGGTTTTCATGTGCAACAGAAACCATTTCTCTTCTCCCCTGTTTTCTACAGTATCCAAGAGACTTACTTCAAAAAAAAAATCTTTAGTTAAATGGGAAGCATTAAAAAGGATTTGCATTCTTTAGCACCTCAGATTACTACAGTTTCCACAGCCATGACTTCCCCTCACAACACCCCAACAAGCTGCAATTAAAAAGTGTCCACATTTGGGCGGGTTTTGCCATTTCTTGCACCAAAACACTGGAGCAGCCAGGCCCACAAGATGGCAAGGCAGCAGAATGCATGTATTCCCAGGAGATCTCAGTTTAATTTTGCTGTAAGGATGGATACCGCACCAAGCCTGCACTCTGCCCAGTACCTTTATTTAGGGACCGAGCTGACCTGCCAGTGCCCCCATAAGCTCATTTATTAAGATTCACTTGTTCATTCTAATATAATCTAATTAGACTGCAGCACTCCCACACAGAAACAAGGCCACGACCAAGAGAGGACGAGTTCAAACACAGGGAACCTGGCCCAAATGCTGCTTTAGTTCCCATGTGGGGTTAAAACAAAACTCCTCACAGAGGAATGGCAGGAACTGCGGGTGCCTGTGTACCATCTCCTCACTCCAAGCAGCACCTGGATCCACTCTGCTTCTCCCATCACCACCTAAAGACCAATTCTTCAATTCCAGATCAACCTACGGCACTTATCACTGCTGCTCCTGCTCCAAACTCATTGGAAATATCCATCACCATTAAGCAGCACAGGAGCAAAAGAAGCTGGAATGCAAGTGTCTCAGGCAGTGCTCCCACCAGCAGGCACAGATGTGTTCCCAAACCAGAGATCGCAGGCACCAGCCTGGAAGAAGCGCCAACAAGTCCACATTGTAAGGAATTACTTTAAAGGCACCGTTCTGGCAAGAAACAGCAAGTTTTCAAAGCTCAGAAGTACCCGCTCTCCTGCGACCAGCTGTAGTTCAGGCATGCGAACAGGAAGAAGCTTTTACATTTCTAAAAACATAAATAAATACTTTTTTTTTTTTAAAACCGTATCGTGTTTTATTTGCTTGGACATCTTGTATAATGCTGAGAGGAGAAACAGATCCCTTAGAGTCATGAGCTGGTAATTCTCCAATCTATCATCTCCATAGTTTATGCACAGTCATTAACAAGAAGCGATTTGTCTGGGACAGATTTAGCCCAGCAACTCCCTGTCTTGTTAGACTAAAACGATCACCCAAGGAATGTCAAAAAGTTTGAGAGCTCGGTGCAGCAAGTAAACCCCCCCAAAAATATTCTCTTTTTTTCTTCTTCAATAGTCCCATCCTACAGCTTTTCCAATACAGAGCAGAACACTTAAAAGCTAAGCACAGATGCATAAAAATCCCTTTATAATAAAAAGGTTTTTGATGAGTAAAGGCAAAAGGCTTTCACTGACAAGAGGATAACAGGAGGAGACAAAGACTCTGACTTGTTTAACCTATCAAAACAAGCGGTCAAGAGGGGATCCGACTGCCCCCTTTAATTACATCAGGGAGGGAAAACAATCATGTAAACCAAATGGCAGCAGTAGATCAAAACCAAATTATACCAACGGGCCATAAACACCCTGAGGATGGAAATTCAGAGACTCAGAGGAGGCTCTCCAACAACTCTCCCATGGAAATGGGGGCAAAGAATAAACTGATCACGTTTCACCCCAAAAGCAGTTACGTTACGAAAGGCATCCACAGCACGGATGGCTGCTATAAATGGGGAAATTAAACTTGATCAGGGGCTCTCTCCTGCTCTCGGGATCTTACAGTCCCACTTGCTGCCAGGACTTTGGGAGCAGATAGCAGGAATAAAG
>NW_010181839.1:65602-67610 GCF_000695765.1 Mesitornis unicolor
TCTTCCGCCTACTCCCCACCCCTCCAGGAGATGGCACGGGGGGTGGTATCCACACTATTTACTCAGGCACGTAATTGGGGGATGATCAGGGAACTAAACTTGGGAGCTGGAGCTCTCGAGAAGTCAATGATGAGAGGTGGGAGTCTTGGCAGCGGCAGGGCAGGGATTAGGAGCAACCAAGTTCAATGCTTAAAATAAAACACATGTCCTCTCCCCCTGTGCCCTTACACTTAAGGGTCTTGGCCAAAAACTTACTTAATCTATACCCATCACCTCCAAAAGTCACGGGTATTTCAGTTTGAGGGATTTTGTTAACCCTGGGTTTCCTGCCCCGATGGTCAAGCAATGATTAGACACTTTTGAGCCATAACCATCTGATCTCCAACAGCACGAGCGGCTGATGCGACGGAAAGCTGTTACACGGCTAGCACCAGAGTTTTATACAAGCTGGAGCAAGTCTTCAAGGGGCTTCAAAGACAAAGTAGTTAACAGGCTGCGTTATCTGTAAGAAGGGTTTTATGACAGCGGGGGACAAAAGATAAAATTAAAAATTAATTGTGTTTTTCACATCCTGCTGCTGCTGCTTCTGAGAACAGAAAGCATCTTCTTGAGACTGGCTAAATAAGGGGATAGAAAAAAAATATCTAACAAAAAAGGTATTTGATAATAACTCTAACAGAGAATTAGTGTTTTTATCCAAACCCCAACCTTTCCCTGCTGCAGTTACACACAAAAGTTATTTTAATCACAGTATGCAGAAAGCAGCATCAGCATATGAGGCAAGAGAAAAAATATGTGGTAAAGCGAGTTGCATAGCCTGTTCACAGAGAGAAACTGCAGCACAGTTACGGGGAAGACGTCCACAAGGCAGAGAAACGCTTCCAGCCCAAAGCAAACAGGAGGACATCAGCAATCCACCACGAGAGCAGGCAAGAAAAAATACTTGAAAGAGGGTGGAACGTGGGAACTGAATCCCCTTTTAACTTTTGCAGCAATGTATTCAGCCTTTCCAGCAAGGGATTTTTGCCTTGTCATACGTAAAGGGATGTTAAATAAAACTTGTCAGCTATGTCTACTAAATGCCGTATGTGTGGTGTTGGACAGAGGCAGCAATGGAAACACCGAAGGAAAAAAGAAAGATGATTTTAAACAGGAAAGAACTACGGCAGAGTATCTGCTCAGCTCCTCTACCACCAAGCAAGAAATGATCTTTGAGTTTTTTGAGCAGGCATCTCAAAATAAACAGCAGAGCTTTTTGGGGGGGGGGGAAAAAGTTATGAACTGACAAGCCCACAGCACACAGGTGTATGCACATCACCAGAAAGTACCATCTGGCACCGCCTAACGCAGAAAAGCCGCAATGCTATGTTATTCTTAATAACCACCCACTTAATTCAAATACTTCGACTGAAATTAGTTAGATACAGAAGACATAGCTTTGTCACCTTAACTTTTATACCTCCCTCCCCTCAATAGCCTGCACACCAGAGGAAGGCTTCCAGCCAGGGAGTAAGCTGTGAGTAGAGGAGGAGAGGGGGTATTAACACCTCCAGGGTTAACACAGCTGCATGCAACCCACACTCACACTGCACCAAAGGGGATAAGCAATTTTTAAAAAATAAGATACCCCCAAAAACGTCACCTACAAACATAGGAAAAAAGCAGTGGTTTACACGACAGGGATACAGAACAGGCCAGACTATTCGAGCCAGCAAGCGCAATGCTCCATTAAAGTCTGCAAGGCCACCCAGGTGCTGCAGCGCTGAGTTCACACCTAACCTTATCCTGGAGGCTGAAAGCCACAGGAAAATCTTTTAAGTCTGATTTTGGGAGGATTTTTTTTCATTTAGCCCCTTTTCCCAGGTTCGTGCCTCTGACAGTGGGCAGGTAACGACGCAGACCTACAGAAAACGACCGAGACATCTTAATTTTTTTTTTCCTATCTTCACCGATTAACTTGGCTCTGGGAAGGGTACCAGGAGATTTGCCGGGGCGACACCGATTCCCC
>NW_010181840.1:0-2806 GCF_000695765.1 Mesitornis unicolor
CCTTAGATATGTTGTTGCTAAAGGAACATGGGGTGTGTGGATTTTTAAAAGGGAGAATAGATCACTGTTGTATACATATCCCAAATGTTACTGCAGATGTAGAGCATGATTTGGATCAGCTAGAGAGAGTTGAAGAGGAAACACAAGAAATTGAAAAGGACATGACAGAAAACTGGACAGGTAAAGTTTTTAAGGGATTGGGCCTAAACTTGAAGTCCTGGATAGAATCGCTACTCGAAACACTGCTGCTATTGATTATAGTGATTCTGACAATTTACTTAATGTATTCTTGTATAAAAAGAGAACTTGATAGAAAAACATTATGGAACCGAAAAATTCTGGCTGCCTTGTCAAGACAACATGAAATACCTACAAGTGATCCACCACCATATGACAATCGGGGTTTTGTATCTCACGAAACAACAGAAATATAAAAAACATATATAATCATTTGAGTGAAAGTATTGAAGAATTGATTATCAATACTTTCAAAGGGGGGAAATGTTATAGGCATAAGAAATTTTAGCTGGCTAAAGTAGGCCTTTGTCTTAGCACTAGAGTTAAAAGATCACTTTGACCTCTACAAAGTGAGAATAATGGACCACGGAGGGATATGTGTATACAGGTGTTCAGGACGGGTATAAGAAGAATAGGCCATGGTGAAATATGTGTATACAGGTGCTTAAGACAGGTATGCGAAGAATGGGCCATAACTTTTCATTCTATGTCAAAAATCATATGGGGGTAGTTCAATGTCTTATGTGGGGTGATAACGGGGAACCAATCAGGGTGAGGGGAGTAGTGAAAGGTGATCCTCTTATGCATGCTCATATGATTCTGCTATTGTTAGAGAATGTATAAATACTCTGCGAAATTGTATGGGTGTTGGAACAAAATTTGAGGGTCTTCCTCTGTGTTCCCCAGCACTGCAAATAAAGAAGTGCCTGCTTATCTGAAACTGTGTAGATAAGTTTTTCTCGTAGTGCTTGCGACCTCGTCAACAGAAACGGTCAGGCTCTTCTCCCACACCAAAGATGCTAGGAGTGAAGGCTGTTGCTGGGGCTTATCTTTTCTATGAAGAGCTTTTGCAGCCCCACAAAGCCTGGGCTTCTGGGCTTCTTTGCTTCCCTGCGAAGCCAACGTTTGCCATCAGGAGCTGCCCACAGCCTGGTTTCAAAATTTCTATCGTTCGACTCCAACTCACACCAGAAATGGGTTAGGACTGGAATGATGGAAATGATAGAAATAGAAAGAATAATAGGTAGAAATGCCTAAAAAAGCTGAA
This sequence comes from Mesitornis unicolor, assembly GCF_000695765.1. NCBI lineage: Eukaryota > Metazoa > Chordata > Aves > Mesitornithiformes > Mesitornithidae > Mesitornis > Mesitornis unicolor. The sequence continues at coordinate 1,286 of NW_010181840.1, forward strand.
AAAGTTCAAAATCAGGAGAAAAACACAAAACTCAGCACTTATGCCTAGAAACTCTTAAACTCCCTCAGGAGCTGCCCACAGCCTGGTTTCAAAATTTCTATCGTTCGACTCCAACTCACACCAGAAATGGGTTAGGACTGGAATGATGGAAATGATAGAAATAGAAAGAATAATAGGTAGAAATGCCTAAAAAAGCTGAAAAAGTTCAAAATCAGGAGAAAAACACAAAACTCAGCACTTATGCCTAGAAACTCTTAAACTCCCACAATATGTAGCAAAAGCCCCAATATCAGCCAGAAACGCCGAAATGCTGAAAAAGTTCCTTTTTATGGTGCTAAAGTCGAAAAGAAGGAGATACGTCAAGAAACTCTTAAATTACTCCAAAAATGATGAAAAAGCAAGAATTACAGGCTGAGACGAAAAAGCTGAAAAAGTTCAAAAAAGGAGAAAAACACAAAACTCAGCCCTTGTGCCCAGAAACTCCTAAATTGCCAATATAGGAAGCAAAATCGCCAATATCAGCCAGAAAGGCCAAAAAAGGTGAAAAAGTTTCTTTTTTAAGGTGATTAAGTTGAAAAACAGAAGATATGTCAAGAAACACTTAAATTGCACCAAAAGTGATGGAAAAGCAAGAATAACCACAAGAAACACCTAAAAAGCTGAAAAAGTTCAAAAAAGAGAAAAAACCTGAAATAAATCTTATGTCTAGAAACTTTTAAACTCCCACTATATGTACCAAAACTCGCCAATATCAGCCAGAAAAGCATAAGAAGATTAAAAAGTTCCATTTTTAAGGTGCTAAAGTCGAATAGCAGAAGATATGAAGAGAAACTCATAAATTGCCACAAAATGATGGAAAAGCAAGAATAATAGGCAGAAATGCCTAAGGAGCTGAAAAACTTCAAAATCAGGAGAAAAACACAAAACACAGCACTTAATGCCTAGAAAATCCTAAATTGCAAGTATATATAGTAATATCGCTTTTCTATGAAGAGCATTTATAGCCCCACAAAAACTGGGGTTCTGGGCTTCTTTTCTTCCCTGGGAAGCCAACGTTTGCCACCAGGCTTTCTCTGGAGCTGCCCCAGTCTGGTTTCAAGATGGCAAACCTTCGACTCCAACTCACACCAGAAAGGGGCTAGGACTGAAACCTGTTGCCGCATTTCTCCTTCCCTAGGAATTGCTTCTGTAGCCAAACAAAACTTTGGCCTGTCGGATTCCCTGCGTCGCTATCTCGTCCATGTTCGCTTCCGACTTTGGTGGCTGCTGTTAGGAGCCGTCTCTCAAATGGAAACGGTCAAGCTCTTCTCCCACACCAAATATGCTAGGAGTGAAGGCTGTTCCTGGGCCATACCTTTTTCTATTAAGCGATTTGGTAGGCCCACAAAGCCTGGGCTTCTGGAATTCTTTGCTTCCCTGGGAAGCCAATGTTTGACACCAGGCTTTCTATGTAGATGCCCAGAGTCTGGTTTCAAAATGGCAAACATTCAACTCCAGCTCACCCCAGAAAGGGGCTAGGAC
>NW_010181841.1:0-2360 GCF_000695765.1 Mesitornis unicolor
TACCCAGCAAATCCTTGGGCTCTGCCTTTCCATGCTTAGCTAGTCAGTCAATGTTCACCCCCACGTTTTTTGGCTGCTGGTCAGAGCCATCTGTCAAATGGAAACCATCAAGGTATTCTCCTACACCAAAGATGCTAGGACTGAAGGCTTTTCCTGGGCCTTATCTTTTCTAGGAAGAGCTTCTGTAGACCCACAAAGCCTTGGCCTCTGCACTTCCGTGCTTTTTTTGGAAGCCAACATTTCCTCCACATTTTCTTTGCTGTTGTCAGCAGCCCAGCTCAGAAATGGTAAATGGCTGGCTCCAGCACTAACATGAAAGGGAGTAGGATCAAAAGCTGTTGTGGAGTCTTAACTTCTCTGGGAAGAGCTTCAGTAGCCACACAAAGCCTTGGGGTTCTGTGCTTCTTTGCTTCTCTAAGAAGCCAACGTTTTCTCCGCATTTTCTTTGCTGTTGGCCGCAGCCAAGATCCAAAATGGTAAATGGTTGGCTCCAGCACCATCATCAAAGGGAATAGGATCAATAGCTGTTGTGGAGCCTTCTCTGGGAAGTGCTTCTGTAACCCCACAAAGCCTGGGGTTCTGCGCTTCTTTGCGTCCCTGGGAAGTCATAATTTGCCTCCAGGCTTTTAAGTTAGCTGCCTGGAAGCTCTGCTACGAAATGGGAAATGTTTGACTCCGACTCCCACACGAAAGGGACTAGGACTGAAAGCTCTTGCTGTGTTTCACCTTCCCTTGGGAGAGCCAGCAAATCCTTGGGCTCTGCCTTTCTGTGCTTCGCTAGTCAGTCAATGTTCACCCCCATGTTTCTTGGCTGCTGGTCAGAGCCGTCTGTCAAATGGAAATCATCAAGGTATTGTCCCACACCATAGATGCAAGGACTGAAAGCTGTTGCTGGGCCTAATCTTTTCTAGGAAGCGCTTTCATAGACCCACAAAGCCTTGGGCTCTGCGCTTCTGTGCTTCTCTAGGAAGCTAATGTTGGCTCTGTATTTTCTTTACTGCTGGCCTCAGCTAAACTTTGAAATGCTAAAAAACTGGCTCCTGCCCCGACATCAAAGGGACTAGAATTGAAAGCTGTTGCGGGGCCTGACCTTCCCTGGAAAGCACTTCCATAGCCCCACAAAACCTTGAGCTCTGCGCTACTTTGCTTCTCTAAGAAGCCAAAGTTGTCTCCGCATTTTCTTTGCTGTTGGCCACAGCCCAGCTCCGAAATGGTAAATGGCTGGCTTCTGAACCCACATCAAAGGGAGTAGAATCGAAAGCTGTTGTGGAGCCTTAACTTCTCTAGGAAGTGCTTCTGTAGCACCACAAAGCCTGGGGTTCTGTGCTTCTTTTCATGCCTGGTAAGCTGTAATTTTCCTTTAGGTTTTTAAGTTAGCTGTCTGGAAGCTCCGCTCCGAAATGGGAAACGTTTGACTCTGACTCCCACAAGAAAGGGACTAGAGCTGAAAGCTGTTGCTTTGTTTCAACTACCCTTGGAAGGGCTTCCATAGCCCCACAAAGTCTTCGGCTCTGCACTTCTGTGCTTCTCTAGGAAGTCAACGTTTGCTCTGCATTTTCTTTGCTGTTGGCAGCAGCCAAGCTCCGAAATGGGAAATGGTTGGCTCCAGCACCAGCATCAAAGGGAGTAGGATAGAAAAGCTGTTGTATAGCCTTAACTTCTCTCGGAAGTGCTTATGTAGCAACACAAAGCCTAGTGTTCTGCAATTCTTTGCTTCCCTGGGAAACCAACATTTGCCTCCTGGCTTTTAAGACAGCTGCCTGGAAGCTCCGCTCTGAAATGGGAAATGTTTGACTCCGACTCCCACAAGAAAGAGACTAGGAGTGAAAGCTTTTGCTGTATTTCACCTTCTCTTGGAAGCTCTTCCATAGCCCCAAAAAGCCTTGGGGTCTGCGCCTCTTTGCTTCTCTAGGAAGGCAACATATGTTCTGCATATTCTTTGCTGCTAGCTGCAGCCCAGCTCCGAAATAGTAAAAGGCTGGCTCCTGCACCAACATCAAAGGCACTAGGATCGCAAGCTGTTATGGGACCTGATCATCTGTGGGAAGTACTTCTGTAGCCCCAAAATACATGGGGTTCTGCGCTTCTTAGCTTCCCTGGGAAGCCAAAATTTGCCTACAGGCTTTTATGGTAGCTGCCTAGAGCATGGTTCTGAAATGGGAAACGTTCAACTCCGACTTCCACAAGAAAGGGGCTAGGACTGAAAGATTAGCTGAGTTTCACCTTCCCTTGGAAGGGCTTCCATAGCCACACAAATCCTTGGGCTCTGCGCTTCTGTGCTTCTAGGACTAGGAAAATGGCTCTGCATTTTCTTTGCTGCTTGACTCATCCCAGCTCCGATATGGTAAAAGGCTGGCTCC
>NW_010181842.1:0-732 GCF_000695765.1 Mesitornis unicolor
CGCTGGATGGCAGCACAGCCCTCTGGCGTGGTATACCTGAGAGACATTTGAGAAGAAGCCTGTCAGTGTTTTGCTGGCTGCTCTATATTTATTTAAACTAAAGACTTTTTCTGGGACTTGTATTGGTTGCCTGCTTCTTCATTTCCCCTCTTGCTGTATGATCTGGATGTGGGTCAACTTGGGTTCCCAATCTGCTGAGGCACTGAGGACAGGTGACGGGGCCAGCTGTGCTCTGAGGGACACCAAAGCCCAGTAATGTCATAGGCACTCATAGAGTTACCAAGTTTGCCAGCTCAGAAGGTAATTCTCACCAAGACAGACCGATGGGGATTGCTGTCACCTCCTGTTGTGTGTTAGGTGTGGCTGACTTCACAGAATCATAGAACCATAGAATGTTGGAAGGGACCTTTGAAGATCATCCAGTTCAACTCCTCTGCAGTAAGCAGGGACAATGTTACCAGATCAGGTTGCTCAGAGCCCCATCAAACCTGACCTTTTAATATCTCCAGTGATGGGGCATCCCCCACCTCTCTGAGCAACCTGTTTCAGTGATCTACCACCCTCACAGTGAAGAACTGTGTCCTAATATCCAACCTAAAGCTACCCTTTTCTAGTTTAAAACCATTGCCCCTTGTCCTATTGCTACATGCCCTAGTGAACAGCTCTTCCCCAGCTTTCTTAGAGGCACCTTTCAGGTACTAGAAGGTTGCTATAAGGTCCCCCCAAAGCCTT
>NW_010181843.1:0-23427 GCF_000695765.1 Mesitornis unicolor
GTCCTCATCAACCGAGGCGAACTCCTCCATTTTCTGAAAACTCATTGAAACATATAAATCTACAGGTTTATCACACTTTTTAAATTTTTTTTTTATTCTTCTCTGTATTTACAGATCAATTTCATTTTCACTTTCAATGGTCAGAAATGCTTAGGAATTATTTACATTATAATCTAGATTTTTCATCAAGTTAATACACAAATTACATTCCCTCACTCTCAAAGAGAAATTGACTGCTGAAAAAAAAAACCATTGCTCACATATATTGGACTATGAGCACATGTGTGAAATTTTGAAAAATATTTAAAGTGTTTAATTTTCTTGACTTCTTGAATAGATAAAGGTGAAGACCAGTCCTCAGCTGGTATAAATTGCAGTAGACTGGGGAGAATGGCAATATGATGATAAACACCTGCTGAGCTCTGGCCCTGAAACGTCATCACTTCAGAAATAACTGTGCTGTCAGTATAAAGAAATTATATTCTTTTTCCTACTCTTAAAAAAACTTCTTAGTTAAAAAAACCCCTTCTGCCATAATTCCTTTTTTTCCCTCTGTGAAAGTAGAAAAATTGCAGGAAAACGTACTTTGTGACTGAGACATCAATGATTAAATGAATTGATACTATTATGGGTTGCACTAAAAGGCCAAAAAACAACTGGGTCCTGTAGGTTGTGGATGGGTGGCAAGCAGTTGTGGGGAAGTATGTGTGGAAGCTGCTGAATATGCTTATATAATAATAAAAAAACCCAAAACCACAAAAGACAAAGAAACTAACCTACATAGCAAAAATAATAAAAAAGAATCAGTTAATGGGGGTAAGTTAACTCTTAACTCTAATCTTAATGGAGATTTCCTGGCATTGCTTTCTGTCCTTGGTTGGTTTTTTGGTTGTTTTGTTTGTTTGTTTGTTTTAAAATTATTTTCTAACCTTTTTTCTTCTTTATTATATATTTTATTTTGCTTTTTTTTCTTTGCTAACCCAAACCAAGCATTTTATTGGCCATTATTTTCAGAACTTGCCTGATGTTTTCTGACAATACTGCTGACACAACAATGTTATCACATATACAGAACAGATTCTTTGCTACAGTTTCTGATTATAAGCAATAACAACAGAGGAACTCCAATGTAATTTTTTTAAAAAATTGATCTATGTGTTTGATAACTAGTAAGGAAATAAAAATAATTAGCTACCACAAAAATATACCTGTATAAACTAATCTCATGTTAATTTTTTGAGAATTTAATCACCAGAGAAACAACAACATATATATTCCACTGAGAATGCAAATAAAAGAGAGGGTGCTGAATATATTGTTTCTTTTTCACTACGGGATTTCAATTTAAAGTCTGAGTTTGCAATCCTAGCAACCTTAGTAATGCAGACTTCTTATGAAAGGTACTGAATTTCTCCAGGTCGCTGTGGTCATAGTGCTAGAGTAATGCAAAATGTGCAGTTATGACATCTTTAATAACTGGTCCTTTGCTCCAACACATTTTCTGTCATGGCAGGTAGTGAAACTTTGTCTTTATATCTTATTGAATGATTTGGCACATTCTCTTCAAAAAATAATTAAGTTATTTACTAATTCTCTCGCCATTTTCATACTTTTTGGACTGTTTCTCCTGGCAATACAGAAGTACTTGTCAGGTAGTTAAATAAACAACACCTCTATGGATGACCTGTTTTCACAACTTATTACAGGTTTGGTGTTTTTCATGGTGTGTGAGGCAGAAGAGATATAGACTGTAACAGGTGTATTGAGAATTATGTTAAGACTCACCCTAGTTTACAGTCATTGAAACCCTATTAAAATCAATGCAGCATCTCATTATTAAGCTATTCTAAAGACTTTCTGACAACATTCAGGAATATGAGTCATCGACAAAGTGCTGAAGGTACTATAACTTTTTGTATGAGTCTGATGGAATTATCACAAGACAGAAAACATAACTTAAGCCTCATAGCAGACTGGAATCCTGAAGAAGTCTATTTGCCCCGACTAAAGGCAGATCATTGCAGAAGAACATCCACTTACCACAAGGAAGAAAAGGAATCACTGGCTCCACAATGTGTACCTACCGGATTATTTGACTGAAGTCAGGCTTCATTGCTAACAGGTAAATAAGGAAAACTTAGTTTCAATGATCACTTACTTGTCTCACAAATGTCTGAGAAGCATGAAAAACAAACATAATTTATGTACTTTCCTACTTTATCAGAGCATCATTTCCCTGGTACATAAATGTTTTACTGTCTGTATTTTGGAGTTATCCATGTCTTCCTTGTAATCCAAAGGTTATTTCTCACCAATAGTTCTTTCTTTCCTGCTCACCAATTCAGTTGTCATTATTCATGTTACTGAAAATGCTTTGTCCCATTTTAAATGAATGTTTTCTGCAAAATGTAATTTCACTTTCATTTGATTTAAACCAAGTGGAATTTGCAAATACAGTTTACATCAGACTCTAGAATGGCATGGCAGACAACTAAAACAAATTTGCTTTATTTAATTCTCACTGGACTTGATATTTTTCAAGTAGCTGATGCTTGAAAACATCCATGTGTATTAACTGAAGAACTTGAAAAAGCTGAAAATTAATTTTCCTTGAGAAAGCAAAGAACAAATTGAAACAACATGCTTGCAAGCTTAAATTGCAGAGTACGCACACCTGGGCTAATGATAATACTTTGGTATTTTGCCATGACAGCCTTTTTACCACTTCCTTTGCAATGGAAGATATCAAGACATTATGAGCTGATAAAAAAAATCTGTGTCTGTATCTGTGTGCGCACGTACACAGAGAGAGAGATAAAAACAAACATGTTTTCTTGCTCTAGAAGTAGAAATGCCAACAATTTAAAAAATTATAGCAGTATTGTCAGAGATAGCACCTACCAAATGATCTATCAGATGAGGGGGAAGAAAAAGGAGCATACAAATCTTACATACTATCATTATCATATCTGAGGTAAAACAAGGAAACACAATATTCCAGAAGCATCAGTATCTCTTGCAACCACCTCTGGGTTTTTATAAACATGGCTCTAGCTTACAGCCAAAGTCTCAGTAGTTCCAATGTAAGACGAATGTGAGGGCAAAGGGCTGGAGAACATCTTAAATATTGGCCTACCATCAGCATCTGCTAATTAAGCAGCAGAAAGAGTGGAAAAAAAGGAGTTTTTAGCATAAGCATAGTTTTCTGCAGTTCTGTGATCCAATTACTTGCATAAATAGCAAATGCCAAAAAAAAGGGCCACATAATCTCTTTCTTGTGGTTTCTGAGTCAACTGTCCAAAGCCCTGGTGACTGCTGAGGGGGCTTTTTTTGAGTTTATGAGTCAGTATCCTGACTCTCCTTTAGGACACAAAGCAAGTTGTGTAGAACTGTAATAAAGGAGAATAAAACCTCCATAATCCAGGAGAAAGCAGTTAATGAACTCCTACACCACCTGGGCTCTCACAGATCTATGAGGAGAGATGGGATTCACCCGAGAGTACTGGAGGAGCTGGTGGAAGAGCTTGCCAAACCACTCTCCACCATTTATCAGCAGTCCTGGTAACTTGGGAATGTCCCAGACAAAAGAAGCCTTGCCAATGTGATGCTCATCTACCAGAAGGGCTGGAAGGAGGATCTGGGGAACTACAGGCCTGTCAGCCTGACCACAGTGTTGTGGAAGATTATGGAGTGGTTCATCATGAGTACATTCACACGGCATGTGCAAGACAACCAGAGGATCAGGCCCAGCCAGCACAGGTTCATGAAAGGCAGGTCCTGTTTGACCAATCTGATGTCCTTCTATGACAAAGTGACCTGCCGAGTAGACAAAGGAAAGGCTGTGGATGTTTACTTGAACTTTAGTAAAGCCTTTGACACTGTCTCCCATAGCATTCTCCTAGAAAAGCTGGCAGGTCATGGCTTAGGTAAAAAACTGGCTGGACAGTCAAGCACAGAGAGTAGTGGTGAATGGAATTAAATCCATTTGGTGGCCTGTCACAAACAATGTTCCCACTCAGTTTTAGGGCCAGTTCTCTTTAATATCTTTATCAATGATCTGGATGAGGGGATTGAGTGCTCCCTCAGTAAGTTTGCAGACACTAAGATGGGCAGGACTGTTCATCTGCTCAAGGGTAGGAAGGCTCTATAGAGGGACCTGGATAGTTTGGATTGATGGGCCGAGGTCAATTGTACGAGGTTTAACAAGGCCAAGTGCCAGGTCCTGCACTTTGGTAACAACAACCCCATGCACTGCTACAGGCTTGAGAAGGAGTAGCTGGAAAGCTGCCAGGCAGAAAAGAACCTGGCAGTGCTGGCTGAGAGCTGGCTGAATATGAGCCAGCAATGACGAGCAACATCTTGGTCTGTATCAGAAACAGTGTGGCCAGCAGGAGTAGGGAAGCAATCATGTTCCTGTGCTCGGCACTGGCGAGACCACATCTTGAATACTGTGTTCAGTTTTGGGGCCTTCGTTACGTAAAGGACATTGAGATGCTGGAGCATGTCTAGAGAAGGGCAATGAAGCTGGTGAAGGATTTAGAGCACAAGTCTTATGAGGAGTGGCTGAGGAAGCTGACCTTGTTTAGCCTGGAGAAAAGGAGACTAAGGGGAGACCTTATCTTTCTATGCAACTACCTGAAAGGAGGTTGCAATGAAGTAGGTGTTGGTCTCTTCTCCCAAGTAACTAATGGTAGGATGAGAGGAAATTACCTCAAGTTACGACAGGGGAGGATTAGATTGGATATTAGGAAAAAAATTTTTACTGAAAGAGTGGTCAAGCACTGAAACAGGCTGCTCAGGGAAGTCATGGAGTCATATTCCCTGGGGGTCTTAAAAAAATGTGTAGATGTATCAATTCAGGCCATGGTTTAGTGGGCATGGTGGTGTTGGGTTGATGGTTGGACTTTATGATCTTAGAGGTCTTTTCCAACCTTAATGGATCATGTGATTCTATTATTTTTATAACAATGACTGAAGCATGCAACACATGTGGTAACACATCCCATCCAAGCTGCAACAATTTTTGACGAGTGACCAAACTTGTATGTGATCTAGTGTTATCATGGTGAAACAGAACACCCTTGTGATTCACCAATTCTAGATGCTTCTGTTTGATGGCATCATTTAATTTATCCAGTTGACAGCAGTACACATCCAAATTATTGATCTGGTTCCTTAGAAGCAATACAAAATACACAATAACTTTGAAATCCCAACAGACTGACAGCATAACCTTCCTTTGGTGAAGATCTGCCTTTGAAGTGCTTTGAGCTCGTTCATTACACTTGCTCCAAGTTTTTTGTTCGTTGTTGTAGATGATCCATTTGTCATCACTTGTTATCATACATTTTAAAAAAAGGTCATATTTAAAGAGAGAGAGAATTGCAGGTGTCAATGCACTTAGTAAGGTGAATGCCTTTGAGCTCATACGATACCCAAATATCAAGCTTCCTAATGTATCCAAGTTGTTTTAAATGGTTTTCAACACTCAGTGCCAGTATGCTAAGATTATCAGCATTCTCTCATGTTGTTAAACACCAATTGGATTTGATAAATTCCTTAATTTTGTCATTATCAACCTTGACTGGTCTTCCTGAGCGTGGTGCATCTTTAACATCAGAATCTCTGAACTGAGATTTAGCAAACCAATTTTGACACTGCCGTGATTTTAAGGTATCTTCACCATACCCATCACATAACTTTTTATGAGCTTGCACAACGGTTTTTCCTTTTTGGAAGTAACACAGCAAATCATGATGAAAATGTCCCCTTTGATCTTCCATTTTTAAATTTCTACCAAATAAATAATTTTTAATGATTAATGATTCTTGATCATTAATTAATGATTTTAATTTTAATCATGCACTTTTTTTTTTCCTAAAACAAACTTGTACTGTCTGCTGTCAAGTTACATAATGACTTTGTGGTTTAAAATGAAGTTAGTCACATTTCAAGGCCTGTATGTACATAAGTGCATCTGAAGTCTTCAGTATTTTTTTTTCATAAGAAGGCTACCCTCCCATTTCTGTTAATGAGTCTGGGGATACTGAACAGGACATCCATGTCTAGCAGATTCAAGCGTCTTTATGCAATAATGAATACATAAGCTAAAGCCACTGGTTACTGCCTTTCAGTCATCACTCCCTGGTAAATTCATGCTTGTACAAATTGCTACTGGATGAGAACAAAAATAAAAAATAATAACTTTATAGGCTTTTTTCTTTTTTTTTTTTTTTCTGCTCACCTAGTGCTGTACTTGGTCCTACAAATTCTTTACAATAATAATTTTATAAGTGTGCTTAGTAACTGCCTCCATGGTGCTGCTTCCGTGAATTAAGGTACTCTTTGAAGTCAAACATTTTTAGAATCACTAACTTAGATAATAGAATCTTCTGAGGCTTGCTCCGTTTGACGTGATTAATGAAAAAAGAACAATGAATTAAATTCTGTATTTACTTTTCCTGCAATCTAATATTCTCAGAAAATGGCTCTGTGCAGGTAAACTTGTACCTTACGCAGAACCCTTTTGGGTCACACTGAATGTATACTTAGTCTTTAAACAGTCAGATTCAAAATAGTTCAAATCAGGGAGAAAAAGAGGAAGAAACCTTACTTCTTGCATCCCTGACTGCTCAATGTCAATACCAATATTATTTAGAAAAGCAGGGCAGTTATACTGATTTATACCAACTAAGCACCAAATCCTAAGATTAGACAAAATTGTTTAGATTTATCTTTTCTATTTCTCAGCTTCATCTTCAGAAAAGTGAAGACAAGAATGCCTATCAAATTAAAATTTTACTTGCAATTTGTTGAAGGGCTCATTCAAGGCAAGGAATTATTTTATTTAAATGCTAAGAACAACAAGAACTGACTTTCCATGAGGATGAGTTAACATTTCTATGATTAATTATTTTCAGCTACTGTAGTGAGTTACTTTATATACTGGATTTAAATACAGTGTAGCCTTCCTCTTCATCTTTCAGCTGGCCCAACTCACAGACACATGAAAACAGTTGTATCTCGCCATATGGTTATTTAAATAAAGCTATATCTAAAGTTCAACTCAAAACCTGAATGCTTAACATAGAAAAACTTATTCGTAGCTAAATTGTCCCTTGGGATGGCACAAGGCACTTAATCTGAAATAAAAATGTCACATCGAAAGCAAGCTTGCAATTAACTTTTATGTATATCTATATAGATACACACACACACACACACATATATATAAGGACTATTTTTAGAGATTTTTTCCCCAGACTTTGAGGAAAATAGCATAGTCTTATGCCTTTTACTGTGCCTTTTTATTACTGATATGCTGCTCAAGGTAGAATTAAAACAAGGTATCTGTAGATTCTGGTTTTGCAATTCTTGGGAGGGGGCAGGGAAACCTTTGCCTACATATAATTGTGTAATATAGCTCTCCTTATATATAGGTGCAACTGTGTTGCAGCGTAGTTCAAAGGAACAATAAAATGTGATATCAAAAAGCACATTAGTGTAGTTTTGAAGCAAGACGAAGAACTGAGTGTCCTACTGCACTGATTTTCTAGGTGAATGTACTAATTTCATCCCATTATAGGAAAGTTGAAAGTTTTCATAGGGTGAAGGATACTCCCTGCACTGATACAGATATACTACATCTCATGTACCTACTAGACAATCTGTAAAAGAAAAAGTACTTGTCCCACACCAAGAAAGATGATTAATCAGTGATTGCAGTGCACTTAAGCACCTAATTTCTATGTTTTTTATTGAAAATTAATAAATTATTTCTCAATTTCTTGAAGTCTTTCTTAGGTAGAGGCATGATTTTAAATATATAAGTAAATGTTGCACAATGTGGTGAAGTGTACAATGTACAAGGTTAGAATTCCTTTCATATTTAATGTTACAAAAAGCTTGGGACATGACTTCTTTTCATTTTTGAAGCCTCAAACCTGTATTAAAACTTCTTGGTTTTGGGTGAGAAATTTAGCTTTAACATCTAATTACCACATTTTACAAATAGTAGAAAAATGTCCTTAGCTTTCTGCTGAAATGTTTGTATGGAAGTCAAGTCATGCTCAGATTTGACTATGTTCCATAAATGTACAGAAGTGATATACACTGTAGATGCAACTGAGATAAGGGCAAAATAATTAAACAGTTGATTTAACTTTCTCTAACTTTCTTTAAGTCTTATTGAGCCCTTATAATGTCTTGAGAAGACCTACAATAGAATGTCACCTCATTTAAGTGGAGTGGGAAGCAGCAAGCAAGGGGAAAACCAGCATTGTTTCTTCTACCTAGAAATATTTGGTGGTATCAGGGACTAGTTTTAACATTAAGCAAGACATAATTTTTCCTTTATGTCTAAGGGTTCCTAGCCCATAGGATGAGTCTGTGTTTCTACAATCCATTCATCACAAACAAGAACTATCTCCAGAGAGTTTCAAACATATTGAGATTCTGAAATTAGTTTTCTTGGTGATGATATATGATGTAAGAACATGACAGCTTGATTGTCATAATAATGGGACTGCCAAGCTTTGGCAGGGAGGGAGGCAGAAGAAGGGGGAAACATGAAACACATTGCAATTTAAATTCTGGTGTTGGTCCAAGATTGCTTTAATTTTTCTCATCAACTCCTAGAACCAGGAAAATATATATTTTTTAAAGCCTTCTGATGCTAAATTGCACTTTGGGGACATAAACTTATTATCTCACCCACAGATTTCTCTTCACCCTGTATCCATGTTTTATTATGTGAGTTTTATTGGTCTTGGACTCATTATTTTTACCTTAAGAATATAGTCTTATTTTACTCTAATTGGTTCCCCACTACAAACAACAGGAAATAAAAATGCAACACTTAGCTGTAACCTGAGAAGTGTTTAAAGAACTTTGATGGGAAAATATAAAGAAGGTAGATTACAATTGTTTTTCTTGGGTAACTGTCATATTAATAATTGTTGTTAGTGAAAGTGAAAAAGATGAAAAGCCTACATTTATATGTAACACATTTGAACACAGAAAGATCCTCATGTGTCCTGCGGGATACACACATAAAATACATTGTACATGTACATATACATATACATTTATTATCTATGAGCAACAGATTTTGCATTCCAATCAGATGTTCTAGTTACTCAGTAGTGAGAGAAAGATGAAGAGTAATTTTTGTAGAGGCAAACTGCAGGTAAAATTCTAAGTAAGTGGGACACAATTTCAGTGTTGTAAATCCATTAAAACAACAAGGGCATCATTCCCTTGTGAAATGTTCCAATGTCTCTTTACTACTTACAACCCAAATTCTCCACTCTGTGGAGTGATACTAAGGTTCAGTAAACAGGTAGCAGAGCCAATTTAGCTAAACTGTATTCATTTCTTCCCCTGCTGATTTTTCAAGAGTTATTGGTGATCAGTCTATCTGGTTCATCACACAGCTGGACAAATTATTGTGCTGGCAAAGAGATCAGTGGCAAATTGACTGTTTCTTATGGCAGAAACAAGTTACTGCAGGTTTACAGCACTTTCTGAATTACATCCCAGACTATTAATTCATGGACAAGTAACAGTTATACACAGATACCCCAAATGTGTCATAGTCTTCTTTAAATACATTTCAGAAGAGATTCTGATCAAGAAAAAGTGTTTAGATGTATTCAGCTCAGGAAGTGACACTGACAAACGAATATCAAACAGATAGAGAAAAAATATTAGTGATTGCATTCAGATTAGAAGGTCTGAACTCCTCTTGGAAGCTATGTTACCTGCAGCAGTCATCCCCTAAAATCATGATTCTGCTAAGTAAGATGACCAGCTTCCTAACTCAGAACATGCTTTGTATGCATAGTGGCTTTATCCCTTTGTATCTCCTGCTGGTGTTGCAGAGGTCAAATTCTGCTTTGTTATCTCTGTGAGATCCAAGAACAAGTGTTAATGCTGGTGCACAAGCACTTTATCTCATAGATTTAATTCCAGTACACATATACTGAAGTTCCTATTTAAGAATTCACCGTGAGAAGAGAGACTTGAATTTGGATATCATGACAAAATAACATATTTTATTTTCTTTAAACTATTTCCAGAACAAAGTAATTCATAAGGACTGTGAATGCTCAGTATTACTACTTCTGCTACTTTAGCAGAATAGTAACATGTCGGTATTTTATTCAAAACTGCAGCTTGCAACTGTTACATGGCATAAATACCAGGGGACAAGACTGGGTCTTCAAACAACAAACAATGGGTAACTAGCATCACAAGAAATGCCGAGCAATATGGTCTTCCTCTCCCCATTATAATATGGGATGTTCAAACAGTAAAACAAACTCAATTAAATTAGTGATTACTAAATAATATATGGTGGCTGAGCCTGTCAGTAGTTACTGATAAGATTATCAGCAAGATGTGAATGAGAGATAGTGTCAGAGCGAACATGTTAAAAAGTTCTATGGCTTCCAGCCAAGAAATAATAGAGGGGAGAGTGGCAGGGATAGATGGTAAGCTGTTGTACCACCGAGGAAAATCTGAAAAAAAGGGAATGAAAAATGTCTGAGCTCCATATCTGCTATGAAGAAAATTTGTTTGGTCACAGCAAGAAACTATTAGTTAAATCAATTAAATAGGAAGCAGCTCGTGTTCCAAATATTTCTTCTACTTAAGCCCAAGGGAAGTCAATGTAATTGACTCCAAAAGCAGTAGAGCTGACTACATAGTGGCTAAGATGGTTCTTACACAAACAAACAAAAGGATCTCTCCATGGTTTGTGTATGGCTTAATTTTGTAAGGAAAGATTGCAGTCATTTAAGCACTTTACTTAATTTCATGGAAGAAGAGATGCATAAAAACTTTTGTCAAAATATGTCCTCATGTTCTTTGAAATCTCTCAATAACTTTGACACATAAAGAAGTGTTCTTATTCTTCATTTAGGAAAAATACAATGCACCACAAAACTAAAAGACAGATTTTTAAAGATATTAAGTTGATTAAAGATAAAAATGTGAGAAATGTCAAAATCAGGTGACAGCTAGACATGTAACTCTTAAAGATATTTCAGTCATTAAAATCAATGGCAATTAAATGTGTAGACATTTTAAAAAAATACCATTAGTTAGATCATTAGCCACAGACATAGATTTTAAAAAATCTGTGATTAAGTGCCTTTCTGGTCACAGAGGATCTCTGGAATGTAAATAGTAGCTGAAACTTATCTCTTAAAATCTGCATTTGAAACTTCTTCAATGGAGTCATTGGCAATATAACTAACTATCTAGATACAGTCTCTTAATATGTGGCTTCGTGGCTGGTGTCAAGGTCACAGTTTTGAGTTTTTTGATAATGGAATGGCCTACATGCCACCAGGCTTTTTGACCTCAAATGAAAGACATCTTTCTCAAAGGGGAAGACGGTCTTTGCTCAAGAGATTGCAAGGCTGATCAATAGGGCTTTAAACTAGATGTGAAGGGGGAGAGGAATAATAATATCAGGCCTGTCTGTGACAAGCTGTGGGATGACACACTAGGGTTAGTTGCCTTGCGGTCTGCTGGGCACACTGCAGCACTGCCAAAGTCTTAAGGAGACAAGCCAGAGACAACTGAGATAGTAGGAGCCAACAGGGAAACACACATGAAACACCTTAAGGAATTCAGAGGTGCTCCTCTAGAAAGGTGACATAGCCGATAGCCCATCTGAAGTGCCTCTACATGAATGCATATAGCGTGTGCAACAATCAGGAGGAGCTGGAAGCTACTGTGCTGCTGGAAAGCTATGACATAGTAGCTGTTACTGAAACAATTTCTCCTACTGGAGCCTGGCTATCAATGGCTACAAGTTTTTCAGAAGGGACAGGTGAGGAAGGAGGGGCAAAGGTGTTGCCCTCTATGTTAAGCAATGGATAGAATATGAAGAGATGTCTCTAAATAATAGTCAAGGACAAGTTGAAAGCTTAGGTCGGACTAGATGACCTTTGAAGTTCCCTTCCATCCCAACACATTTTATGATTCTATGAACTAACCAATCAAATAAAGTCAATGTCAGTGTAAAAATATTACATCACTAATTCATATAAAGATAATTAGCTGAAAGCGTTATGGTCATGAAAAATCTTGCCAGAAACATGTCCCACCACTCCATGTGCTTTGACCAAGTCTTGTGGGTTTGTGCTACATAAGGATTTGGCAGACTAACATTAAAAGATGTCTCATGAATGAACAGAAAGTCTCATGGAATATGTTGTTTAAAATGTTTCAGAAGTAAAGAAATCCTGAATTCAGAGAGCTATCATTTTTTCTTCGTAGAATATTTTCACTTTTTTTGTTCATTCCCATGATCCTGAGAGCTACTCACAGATCTCTTGCCACCTGAACCTCTCTGCTTCGTAATCCTCCTTCATCCTTTAATCTAGCTCTCTTCTCTCCTATCCTCTTACTACAGTTTCCTTTCCTATTTATTTTGCCATTTTCATTTTCTGCATGGACCATGGTTTGCTTTTGGCCTTACAGTGATTCCTCCTCCCTGTTCCCTATATTCACAATGTTTGTTACAAGCCAAGAATGACAAGGATGTCTGAACAAATCCAGTATGCCTCTTTTATTCTCCACAAAACCATGTGAACACAAAAGTGACTGTCTGCATTTCAAAAGGACAGGGAACACAATGACCTGTGCTCAGAGGAATAGGTTATGGTTTATTTTACTTTGAGTAAAGAACTTCATTGAGAGTGGCAGGAACTGAAGTACCTTAGAGATTACTGTTTGTTCCAGCTGAATTGTCATTGTCACTGTGCAATCTGTGATCTGTCTGCACTTCTTTACTGAAGTTGTCTCATAATTACCACAGCTACTGTGTTCTGAACCTTGTGAATACTGTCATAAAGGGCATTACTTGGATTGACCAGCTGGCAAATAGAGTTTGGCCCTTACAGGAGCCTTGGGTGTCCTGTTCTGCAGGTGACATTGATTAGATGTGCTGTAAGGAAGAGATGACACTTTAAAGGTTTGAATATGTAAATGATTTTTTCCCCGCAGAAAGAATAGCCTTATAAAATATTGCAGAAATGTCTATTACAGCTAATTAAAAAAAAAAAAAAGAAAAAAAAAGGAAGGAAAGGCTCATACCTTCCCACACCATTTATCTCTGAGACAAGAAGCAAGCAGGAGCTAAAACTGGAATGACCTGTGGTAAATCTGTGTGTTGAAAACTATCTTTACCACTTACATTTCCTTTGCTTTCAAATGTGTAGGCTGCTGATTGGCTTTCGTACTTTAACTGTATGAGTGAATCCTTTTACTGGGTTGGTACAGTTACGCAGGTTGGCAAGCTCTCTGCCCTCACCCTTATCTGATGTCATACTCTCAGCAGCTCCAGTCCTTCTTCCAAGCAGCCCAGCAGGTTCCTGAGATTTTTTTTGTCTCTCTCACCCTCTCCTCTCCCCACATCCTCTGCCATCAGCAAGAGGTGATTAGCAGACCTTTCCTCTGCACTGCAGTTCATCTCACTCTCGCTTTTCCTGCTTACTGCGTATAGCTGCAGAGCTATCAAGTCTTGTTAAGTGGCAGAGTCACAAAAGCACTCCACTCCTGGCATTACCCTGCTGCCAGTGTTTCATGTTCTTGAATGGTAAGACCAGACCTTTCTCCTGTGGTAGAAGCCCATAGGCCTCCTGTAGCCCCTGCACAGGTGAGCTGCTGAATCTGTTACCTGGACTCAGCTGTGCTCAGTGTTTTGGGTATTGGGACAAATAGGCTGCTCTGTACTTCAGGTAGGGATGCACATTATAGTCAGATCCTGCAAACAAAAAGTGTGCCTCCTACAGGACCATGTTCTAATGGCAGCACAGAACAAAGACTCCCGTGTTCTGACTTGAGCCTTATATATTATTCTGTGCTCCTGCATGGTCATAATAAATTTGATATGTGAGAAGCCAGTTGAAAAACAAACAAATAAAATCCCAACATAAAATCTAAACTTGTTTTCATCTCTTTGTAACAATAAGTGAAAAACTGTAAATCCATTTTTTGTGTCAGCAAAAAAGATATAGGTATGATCTACTCCCTTTTCAACCAGATTAATAATTGTTTTCCACTGCAGGAGTAGTTGGCACTAGTAATATAAGAACAGAGATGGGCAAGCAGAGAGAGACAAAACTGAGCCCTCATGAAACCCATCTTTAAGAAAAAAAAAAACCTTCAGACAACCTGTATACCTGTGAGCCAACAGGCATGACACATTTATTCTTCAACCACAATACTCTTTCCCAGATGCCCAATTACTGTCTTGTTTCCCTTTTACTAGTAGCCACGTTGCACATAATTTTGCATTCTGCCAGGCATCAGCCATGTAACTTTATTTTTGCTTGTTCTTCACTAGCTGTTAAGTCATTTAGCTTTAGCACTGTGATTCCAAGAAAGCATCAAAGCATCGCAGAAGTGATGAGATATGAAGAGTGTCCAAACTAGACATTGCCAATCTGCTATTTAAAGATAATTTCATGAGGGATAGTGACATTAAAAAGCAAGTTTTGGATTATTATTAAATAAACAGCTTAGCTCTTATATAAAGTTAAAAAGATTTAAGAAAAACAAAGCAGAAGTGGAACAAAAAACTTTTCTGCCTTAGAATGCCCTGTTATTGCAGCTTTATAGGAACAATCCTTACCAGATGTTAGGATACTGTCTTCTAAATGTTAGATCATTATTATTATGTTTCATTTAGTGATGTCAAGCATAAGATATCAAAGTGAAAACCTTGAAGACTAAGATGTGTTCTTCTAGATAGGCATCAATTTATTTTTTACAAGTGCAATGGATGGCCCATGGCAGTGTCTGAACATGAACATTTTCTGCTGTGTTCTAGCTGGATGTTTTGATTGGCAGATACTGAATCTAAGACTGTGCAGACAGAATTTTGGGAATCATTTTGGCTTAAAGCAAACATGGGTGCTGAGGGCTGAACAACTTTTCAAATCAGGCTTTCAGTTTGGCAGCCAGAATTAATGGACTCTCCTGAAAATGCAGTCTTAAACGACCAAAAAAACCAATTGCAACTGACAGACAAAACCCCACTGAGGCATCAGGGAGGTTAAACCATCACATGTATTGTTTTACATCTTCATCATGCTATTCAGCTGAAACAAGTATTAAAGATGATGTGTGTATTTGTGCATACATATGTATGCATATATAGGTTATATATGTCACTGTACTATGTAGTAGTATAATTGTTTACACATGTTTTTATCATTTATATATTTACATAGTTATACAGATGTACATATATCTAGATATATTTATGTACACATAAAGTATATATATGCATGCATGCATGTGTATAGGTGTGCTTACATATAAAAATTCTGATATACATAGTTTTTAATACCACTTTCACATATATGTTAAGCTGATAGATGGTATTTCTTTTGAAAAAAATACCAAATGACTATATAACTGCATTAGGAAGTCCAATGGAAGAAAAAAAAAAATCCTATCTATGTCACTAAAACATCAATTTCCCAACATTTCAACACCAATATATTTAAAAATGTGAATCCAGGGTACATTTAAGATTTCACTTCAGCAAAGGTAATGTGCTTCCAATACGCAAAATTGAAATGTAAGATCTTAAATGAAACAGAAAGAGAGAATTTATGCATACTCATTCTCCAGAAGGAAGTAGAACATAGTCATCTTTGCACTGACTTGAAGACTTCACTTTTAACTAAAGTTCACGATATGGTAATGAGCTGTTGATTTTTGTCTTCAGAAAATGTTTACATCCAGCAGAGAGGCTTTAGACATCTGGCATATGTAAGCGTGGTAAAGGGTTATTGCCTAAGGGATAATAAAAGAGGGGAAAAACAACCCTCCGAAATACACACAAATTAATAGGTGACGTTCATGTCTTTGAGGTCGGAAATTGTACATAATCTCTTAAGGTTTTCTTAAGTCTTCCTCATTAGAAAGCACGTTAAGAATTAGCTGTCTTAAAATAAGTAACATAAGCAAAGATTTTAATCATCTTTGTAGAATCACATATATTGTGATTTTAAGTCTAATTCTCAATACACATATATTTTCAACACACTTCAGTTAAAATCAACAAGATTTAATCCATCTTGAAAACAATATATTGGGTGACCCTGGAAAACCAACAGAAACATGTTTTAAAGCTTACTATATAATTAAAAAATGCCTCAGACACAGAATGCTACAGCACCATAAGGTATATAAAATAGCTTTTTAGAACACTCATATGTAATGAAATAGAACTTTCATTATTTAGGTCAGTGGATTTATATATTTGTCTTTCCAAAAATAAAAGTATTTTTTTTTAAAAGATACTATGCCTTCAGTAAAAGGGGAAAGTATGAAGGGAAATCTCTAGAGGATACCCCAATGTAGATTAACGTGAACCTAAGTACATTCCCAAAGTAGTTATCTAGCCCTCCAAATCATAGTTCATCAGTTACCTAACTTTCAGGGGTTAACACTGGGTTGACATTAGTGACTTTTAGCGTTTATATTTTTAAATCCAGTGATATAACAAGCATATCTTTTTATGGGGAGAATAGATATTCAGGCTTGATTGTAACATTCTGTGTTGTGTTCTGTTTGGTTTTGTGTGGGGTTATTTTTGTTTGTTTGGTTTGGTTTTGTTCATTTGTTTGTTTTTACCTGGTAAGTCAGAGAGTGGCAGGGCGAGGAGATACAGGAAACTAGTTTGATTAGAGTGAAATATTGTATGGGTTCATGACCAACCTCAAAACCATCATTTTGAACAAACTTCTTTCCTGAAGGATCATACTGACATATGTTAAAAGGGCACAGAGGAAAAAATCCTCCCATTTTTAAGAAGAATATTTTAATGGTTTACGTATTATGAGAAAAAACATCACTAGAATTGTTGTGAGTGCTGCCATCTGTAGTTAGCTTTAACTCAGTTAACATCATGTCTCAGTCTAGTGCTATTATAAAAACAGGAGAATGGGTAAATCCAAAAGATATCAGGGCTCTCAGAGCAGTGATTGCAAAATTACTTTTCAGAATTGTATTCTGCTTGCTTTTGATGAAGTTCTCTCTCTATGTATCTTTTTTTAGTGGATTCTACATTGCAGATACATTTTTTTTTTCAGAAGAACTGAAAAGGAGGCCCCGTTACCTTTCTGAAAACATTTAAGTTTGAGATTCATGGGTAAATCTGAGGTCTGCAGTGACATTATGTGGTTTCTTTTGTTTTTTTTCAGTGGTCTTACAACACACGAGTGTCACTACGGGTAGGAAAAAAAATGAATGGAAACACTATAAACCCATCTTTGAATTTGTTCTAGGCATGAGGACTTCACAATCAGCCAGGACAAAAGATCCTCCTATTTATGATGATCAGTAGCAAATATTATTACCAACAGTCATTGAAAAAAATGAATTGAGAGACTCTGAAACACACTTGCACTGCCTGATGTTGAAAGCAAGTATTCTACCAAGCCAGACAGTAGGGGCAACATCTGTTGTGCCTGTACTGGAGTACTCTGAAAGGCTTCTATATCCACATTAACCATTAATTTCTAGATTCAGGAAAGTAAGCTCCTTTTACTGTATGTTTAGTACTGAGGCTTTGTTATAATGGCACAAGAGAAATATTGCTTAACCTTCCCAAACAAATTTATGAAGATAATACTTTTGTTATTAT
The DNA here is from genome assembly GCF_000695765.1 of Mesitornis unicolor. Lineage (NCBI taxonomy): Eukaryota > Metazoa > Chordata > Aves > Mesitornithiformes > Mesitornithidae > Mesitornis > Mesitornis unicolor. The sequence goes on from NW_010181843.1 coordinate 17,678, forward strand.
TGTTGTTAGAAAAAATCAAATAATCAAAGAAAAAGTTGGTCTGTGGAAACTTGTGAGTTCTCAGGAAATGGCAGCTTAACTCCCAGGTGAGTTCCTGTTCTTCAAACCTGTTCTGCAGACACTCATTTGGACAGGATCATAAGAAGACCTTGATTTCCAAATGAAGAACTGGAGAAGACCAGTGCTGATCAAGTGATATGAAAATGTTTAAGTGAAAATTCCAAGGTTTGGAAAAACCAAGATTCTATAACAGATGTGCCAGCCAACCTTGAACAATAAGGGAAATAAATTATAATTTGGTTTGCTTCCAGAGTAACCCATAACTTTTATTTTCTACAGACAACCTCAAATATATTTTTTCAGAGGGCAATGATGCCTTAACAGATGACTTTGTGCCAATTTCAGCTATTTCTTGATAAATTTCAACAGCTGCCAGGATGCGCTACTTTCTTCCCAACAATGAAAGAAGAAAAAGTTTTTAGAAAACAAGTCACAAGTGGATAATGCATAAACCGATAGGAATTGCCAGAATGTTAGGAAAACACGAGTTAACACCTCAGTAGCAATACAGTCTCATGGCTTTCTGCTATTCAAGCTGACTATGGACTTTAAGGGATTGGTATTCATTTGAAGCAATGACTGTGATTTGTAAAACTTTGGTCTGTGGAAATGCATGTCTTGTTTTTTTTTTCCTCCTCACTATCTATTTTAACATCTGAGAGGAAAACTGCAGAGATTTTAACTGCACAAAAAAGCATTGAAGGCATTTCCTCCTTTTGAAAAATTTCAAGCCAACAAAGTAAAGATAAAACTAGGTAGAATTAATATTGTGGTATATATAAAGTTTCCTTAAAATGTACCAAAATACTTGATGGCAGATTGCCCTTTGGCAAAATGAAGCGCCAATAAAATTCTAAAGATATTCTATCTGAAATATTATAAATGGAACTAGTGATCTCAGGTAGCATCCATTTCTATGAAGTTCAAGCTGCATAATCTCTGACATCTAAGTAAAAAAAAAAATGCAGTTGTCTTTAACGTAAAGAGCAGAATGAAAACTATTTTAGCCAGTGCTTTTGCAATGTGGTAGGTACACTGCAACATGGAGCTCAAAGTTCTATCAAAAGCTGTGTCAATTTTTTGATTAAAGAAGCAGATAGATGGCCAACAACTTTCCTGTCTCAGAAGATTCAGCTTTGACCCAGCCACAAATGCATCTTCTTACGAATCCATCATCCATTTTTACTTAATTTATGGTATTTTCTTCTAAAATCAGTCATGTTTTGGTAAAATATATGTAGTTTGAGGAGAATTCTGGCAAAAATATGGTATTAATGCTCTTTCTAACAGACAGTGCACTAGTTATACCAGCATGCCGAGATCAAATGCAACTTACTAGGGTTCTGGGGAAAATCCACAAATACATCTGGAAAGCATGAATTCCCACTCGCACTCAGTGGTGGTCAATTATATCTGAAAACTACTGACTCGCCTGTTAACAGTGATTTTATCACCACTAATTTCATTTTACAATCTGAGACAAAGAACAAGTCTGCAAAAGTCTTGGTAATGACTGATTTCAGTCACTGAATTCAGTATAACAGAAGTGCTATAACGCATAATATCATGGAGCCACAGAAGATGCTGAGAGATACAGCAGGGCTGCGGGCTGCACCTTCCACCTCTTTCTTTAGAAACTTTCAGCAGCTGACATTATCCAGGCCAGTGAAAAAACAGTAGGCATTTAAACCTAATAAGCAAATATCTCTTTTCTCTATGGCTTAATGCTTTTATTTCTCCTCTAATGGCCGAACAACTGACAGAGATACTTATTGTCATATCTGTGTCTGAAGTCTGCGTCTATACCTTGAGGAGCATGATAATAACTAGAAAGTGGTGCCCTGCTACTAAAGTTGTGTTAGTAAAGAGCACCAGTCAGGACCACGTGCAAAGAAATGTGAAGGTCCTCTGGGAGATCATTTGCTTCTGTAAACTTTTTTATGTTAGCTAGGTACAAATAAGAAGAGGAATAAAGCTGTCTTATTCTTTGACACTTGCTCTAAACAGTAGCTGTGTCAGGACTGCACCTCCGAAATTCAGAAGGGAGAAACTCTTCTGTGTGTAGCAGATGAAGGCAGAGTGATCATAGGGATCAATGGGATTAAATTGAAAATGTAAAATCTGGGAATGCTGAAAAAACAGTATTTTGGGGGAATGGGGAAAAATAATTCAGAGTGCACCTAAACAACTGCAATTTGTAGTTATGAAATAATAGGTAATTTTTAACTTTTTTATTGGTGTGCCTTGATGGATGCCACTCAAAAATATATCACTGTTTAGATTGGATTCAGTCTGCATTTCATGTTTGCATTTGAATTTAGGTCTGTCACAACTGATAAAGAGTGATAAATGTGACATTACTTTGTCTAAAGATCATTAAATGTCAGCTCATGCACTAGCAGCAAAATGGCTGGCAGAAAGTCAATGATGCAAGAACTGTATGGAGTGTGAAGAGCTGAGATGGATCTAGGGCAACAGGGAGTCATGCAAGCTGTGAGCAATCAATCAGTCATTTTATACTGAGGAAGAATAAAATGAGACGTAAAAGCAGTTCTCTGTGCGCAGGTGCAGAGGAAAAAAAATTGTAAGCATTTTGATTCATGTCTGAGTGCATCTGGTAGCCATGAAGAGAAGTAATAGGTCAGTAAAAAGCATTCATTTTGCTTCAGCCAATTTCTTGTGATAATTCATCCAAAATTTGATGCTCTTATGTGGGTTTCAAATATAACCTATTTATCTATTGCTAGAGTATGGATGCTTTAAGCAATTTCTGGTGAACAATGCACAACTTCTTGATGTTTATGTAAAATGATAAAGACAAAACTAAATATGATTTCAAAATTACTTGAATTTTTGTGCCGACTTTTTACTAGCTTTGCACAACATAATTCCATCTCCCTTGGCTTCCTTTTTTCAGGTTTTACAGCTTGGTTACTAGTAATTGCTAGATACAAACTGTACTTTACAATGGATAAAAATAATCTCCATATTTTAAAGTTCTTATAATTATTTCATGCCTAAGGTCTGTGCAGTATCATAACCCACAAACACTTGTGTAACTAATTCAATTGGCTTCTGATTTAGGCAGACGACAGTAAAAAACTACTGCAAAAAAATATATAGTAGCACACACATAATCTACTTCTGTAAGAGTATCTATAAGTAAATATATGCTGACTGACTTCATTTCTCCTTCATAAATGTCAACAATAAAAAAGTACAGCACAATTTTACCTTCCTTTTTTGAAGAATAAATCAAAAGCAAATCCATTTGGATTGTTGGATTTTGCCAAGAAAACCATACAACATTAACATAACAATTTCATATACATAAAGATTGCCGGTTTTGATTCCAATAGTTACTCTTTGAGTAAGGACTGATGTTAACTTACATGCAAAAGTCTCCAGTGAACACACACACATATGAGTACAGAGAAACAATGGCGGGGGGGAACCCAAATAACAGCCTGACCTTGCTATTCCCATGGCCGTCACAAGAGATCAATCAGCCTGTTAAAGGGCTGGTCTCCACAAACACAAGGAGCACAGAGACAGGACAGCAGGTGGGGAAACTTCAATAACATACCTGGAGAAAGAGCCCCAGCACCTCCCAAGAGATGTCCCAAGGGAGCCATCAGCCTCACCATCTGAGTATGAAACCCCCACAACAAATAGAGGCTCTCTGATCAACCATTGGGCAGACCAAGTGTCTAAGCCCAGATACTGGAAGAAACCATGTTGTATGCGTGTATGTATGTGTGGATGTGTGGATGTTCATACTGATCTCCCACAGAGGGCAATAGGATTTAATAACATCTTAAATGTTATCAAAATTGTTTTGACTGCCCATACTCAATAAAATTTTGTGCATACCTTACAAGTTTTTTTATTTGTTTTATTTTCAGTAATTATTCTTCTGGCTTTTAAGCAAGAACTATGGCTGTCTACTCTTTTGTATTTGTCTTTTTTATGATCTGGCAAGAGAAATCCTCATCTTATTACTCTGCCAACATACTTTGAGCTTGGCTGCCACATTGCTTTCCCATTCTTATTTTAAACAGACCAAGACCAAAGACTGATCTGTGAAGAAAGTAACAATATTCTTCTGATCACATCTGACTTCTTCCAGGCATCAGGACATGAAGAATTCTTCACAAAGCCAAGTGTCCAGAGACAGCAAAACCACCAGTGGAACAACATAGACAAATTTGCTAAAATGTTTTGGATTTAGTTTTGTTGCTTTGTTGGTTTGTTTGGGGTTTTTTTGTTTTGGGTTTGTTGTTTTTATTGTTTTGGGGTTTTTTTGTTGTGGTTTGTTGCTTGTTTTTTTTTTCTTAAATTAGATATTTGAAAAAACATAGGGAACATAGCTGAGCAGAAGCAATATACGTATTTGTATATGTAAATGTATTTTGTGTTGCTGAGGTTTGGACTGTCCTTTAAGCAGTGTCCAGGTACTTCTGTCTGCCATTTTCTATTTTTGCTTGAACAGAAAAAGATAAATCCTGAGGAACTTGAACAAGGTTTTGCTTGTAAACTGCTTCAGTGTTCCTTCAAGTGAAATACTTCATGGTTGAAAACACAATGCTAATATTCTCCTGAAAGAAATATATGTCTGTCTTTGAATTACTTTCTACAATTCCAGTAAAAACTGAAACTCCTTTGAAAATTCTAGGAAAATAAGTTTTCAATTGGAAACTGAGTAATGATTAAACTTTTTTGATGAAACTTCCACATGCAATAGTATCAGGTATGAGATATTTGGTTTATATGTGAGACGTATCACATTCACATCAGTCAATCACTTACCTGAGACATAAAAAACAGCTATTTTCCTTTTCCTCTTTCAGTTTAGGACCCTGAGTCTGGGTTTCTCTTCCTCCTACCTGGTGGTATTCTAGAGTGTGATATTCTTTCTTTGCATCATTCTAAAGTAGAGCAAGAAAAATTATGTATTAACATAAATATAAAATAAGAAAAAAAAAGAGAAAAAAGCAGTCTTTTCAAATCATTATAACATTTCTGTAGCATTTAGGGTTTCCTCCAGAATCTTTTTGGCCTCTAAAAATACACTGTCACCATAAATATGGACAATTACAAATACAAAAGTTGAATTCCATGCATTTTCCTTATGGAAAAATGGCAAAAGAGGCCATCTGAGATCATGGTCAGTGTTTAAGCAGTATTAGCATAATGCTATATGAACATGACCAAGTCTGAAAGTATGTAGTAAATGTGAACCTGAATACATACTTTCCTTCCCATCTTGCAGATAATTCAGAACTTATATTTTAATAAAATGTTTTTATTAACAAAGTACATTTAGAGCTGATAGACAACGTTAAGAGTTTATATTATAGATTTCATTTAATATTGTTAGCAAGAAGATAAATGTGTCACTAATCAGAGAAAACATTACAGCCTCCAGTCTTACATTCTGTAGGTTTGATTTCTTAATTGGCAAAATAGAGGAATCGGAGACAAACAGGGTCCTAGAGTTCTTTACTGCATCATCCCAATGGCAATGCAATTCCTAGCCCCAGCAAGCATGTGTGCTGCCTGTGGACTGGCTTCTTTCTAACCTACTCTTACTGAGGAAATTGTTTGAATTCAGCGATTTTAATTTTTTAAATTTTGTCTTCTTTTTAATTTTTAAGAACTTCTTAATTTTTTAAAATTTTCTCTTTCCC
>NW_010181843.1:23458-29904 GCF_000695765.1 Mesitornis unicolor
AATCCAGGTGAGTAACCTGGATGCATCGTGCTTATCTATAGAAATACTGAGGACATTTGGCTAACAGGCCATTGCCTTCCTTGCCTTGTGGTGGAAAAGAGAAGCATCTTTCCGAGTGCTTGCCCCAGGGCCCTTCACGGGTGCTTGTACTCCCCAGGGGTTCACCCCTCATGCTAATGGGGAGCTGCTCAGTGACTGTGCAGCTTGCCTCCTAGCCAAAGCAGAAAGTCAAAGTTGTGCTTACTCGGGTGCTGCTTTACACAGGCTGTAACATTTGGAATTTCACATTTTTCAGAGTTGTTACACACTGTTACACAGATGACTTTCCAGAATTCACACTTCTTTGTTACTGGAGCCATTCCTGTAATAAAATTAGAAATACTTGAGTACACTGAGAAAGTGACAAGGGATATGGAAATAGACACTAATTGCTAAATATGAAGCTGGCCCTAGCTCTTCACTTAAATACTTAAGACAGATATCAACTACACAGTCAAGCTCGTATGTGTCTTCCCTAAGAGAATTATAGTGAAAAAAAGAAAATAAGAAAGACAAATGCATCTGAAGACTGAGTTAATTTATTTTTTATTTTGACAACCTCTTCAGCTCTATTCACTTCATAGATTGAAAAATCAAGCAGAACCATCATCATGAGCAAAGGTATGTTAAAAAATAATTAAATATTAAAAATCTACATTAAAAGAAAATTAAGTAAGGCAAGCACTTAGAAGTTATGAAGTACCAAACTGTGACTTGCCTTCTTATTTAATATACAAAAATATATCACAATATAAAGATAAGAAATAACCAATAATCAATTAATGAGATCTTCATTTACATGACATCCATTAATGAAATGCATATAGCAGGGAAACAAGGCTAAATTACAGCATAGAGCAAACATAAAAGAATGATGTAAGTATGTAGTGACAAAAGTCAGAAAAGCTAAAGCAGAAAAGGAAATGCTATAACAAATGGACATAACAGACATAACAGGCTGGGTCAGTAGGTCCAGCCAGGTCACCAGATTTCAAATAAGATTTTGACTTTCTCCAGATTATCCACAGGAAAGTGAGGAGAGTGTTGTAAACCAAAGAAAACATGAAAGTTTTCTATGAGGAAAGAGTTAAAGAATTAAGGTCGATTTAATCTTAAGAAGTCTGAAGAGAAAATGATAAGCGTCTTCAAACACATGAAAGTTACTTTTAAAAAGGATGGGAACACTTTCAAAGAGGATGAGGATAGAATAAGATGTAGCAAGTTTAAACTTTAGTGAAGAGATTTGTGTCAGAAAAAAAAATAAAATTAATGGTACAGATAGTTAAACTTGGAAACAGATTGCCTAGGAAAGTCCAGGAACTTCAACCACACGAGTTTTAGGAAAAGGCTGGACAGACATCTGCAAGAATGATTTAGATACAGTCAACACTGTTCATGGCGGGGGAATGGACTTAATTACCTCTTGGAAAAATATTTTAGCTGTAGCTACATGCAATTAAAATCTGTATCATGTATTCATTTGTACAGGAGATAAAGGGTGATTTTTTTCTCTTTTTATTAAAAAAAATGTTCAACAATATCAATATTTCGCTAACATGTTATAGAAAAATGTTTACTTATCAGCCATGTGTTTTCATTCTTTAAAGTCACTGAAAAAGCCAAAAGGTAGTAAAATTCCCAACTATGATGTCAATAAGCTTGAATGCTACTAATAAGATTTACTTTAATGTATCACACAAAGGAGCGAAAGCATCTGAGAATCTCAGGACTATGAGCTATAATATATTGGATGAATAACAGAAGCATGACACCTAACTATTAGAAAACTATAGTTAGTGTTAAATCAAAAAACTCAAAGTAAAATATCTTCTCTTTATCAAGAAATCAGGATTCAATCCTTACAACTGAAGTCCTGTAGAAAAGTACAGTTTAAATATATAAGGTGTTCTTTTAATTTACTTCTTTCTTAATATGTAATAGGAGGATGGGAAAGGAGGGGAAAGCTAAAGTAAAATGAAACTAGACAGTTAACTGGTTTTGGCTGCTTAAACATATTTTCCGTTCTATTTTTACTTCTATGGAGCACCAAAATTGTTGACCTCCACAACTGTGAAAACGTAATTTTTAAAGTTTTCATAATCTTCAGTAAGCATTTAATCTCTCTTTTGTCACAACATCAATATGTCCCACAGCTTGTTTTATCCAGTAATCTTCTGTTAGGTCTCCCCTCATAGAAATGAACACCTGTTCAAGTTAGCAGTACTTTAACTTATTGGGGAATAGAAATGACTATTCCTATGTTCTCATTCCCAAAGGATTTACGTAATTCAGTGAGCTCATTGAATATTTTGGTCAAGAAACCAAAGAATTGGCCATTCCTCCTCCATTTATTTTTGTGTTGTAAAATTATTTATATGTGTCAGTAATAGGACTTTATGTCTGATTTGTGCTACCAAGCCTGGTTACACATGGAAGGCATTAACTGTGTGGTGTATTTTTAGAAGTACTCTCTACCTATGAAGCTCAGATTATCTGTGCAAACTGACATTTCTGAGTGTCAAACCCCCACTCCAAACCAATCAGTATTCTCATTTGCAAAACTTGTCCCATAAGACTTCTTCGTTAGCCATTGATTTTACAGTTACTCAGTTGTCAGTGTACACTGTTGTTCACAGCACTGCCAAGAGGGAGGGATATCAGCTGAAGGAAGGAGAAAGAATGGCATTTTTATTCATGCTATCTAAGTTAGATTTATGGAGTGAGGAATTTATTTTCCTCTCTCAGGTGTTTGAAAGAAGATACACTGCAGTTTATATAAGCCTCTTGTTCTCTGTGTTTTACAGCTACCCAGATGAATATGAACATGAGGCACGGGGGGAAAGTTAGGAGAGTTTCTTGTAAGACTTGGGTAGTATTTTTTTTTTCAATAGATTGAAAAAAAGTAGTTTACTAGTGTTCATTTTGAAGAAAATGTATCACTTCTGCTCAGTGTAGCAAACAGAAAGTTTCAAAGAAAACATGCACTTCCCGACAAGCACAAACTGTGAAATGTATTAGAAAATAAAGGTTTTAATGTCAATTATCATTAAAAACCTTATTTTCAAAAGCACTTTGCAGTTTATTCATGCTGAGAAGTACTTCTTATCTCTGAAATTTTCAGCCTGCTACACTGAGCAAAATGGGTGCAATTTTCTTTTAATTGTTTTGAACACCATGTGTGAAAGAACATGACAGAATGCAAATTGCTTCTACAAGATATAAGAGGCAGAGGAGGTTGTTGGATTTTGTGGCATCTCTCTGTGAGCTGAAAGCATGAGACATACTACTTTTCCAACAGTATGCCAGGAAAGAAAGTCTGTCTCTTTTGTTCTCAAGGTAAAGCATGCTCTCTCTCTGGTTTTAGTATGCAACTCCAGACAAGAAACCAAAGTTTTCATGATCAAAGTGGACTAGCAGTTCTGTTCTCAGTAGCAATAGTTTGGACTCTGAGTCAGAACTAAACCTGACTCACAGCATTTGGGGCTTTTTCAAAGCAACCTATTTGCCTCCCACCTAAGTATATCAGAAATATGAATCATAGACTCATCGTTTCGGTTGGAAAAGACCTTTAAGATCAAGTTGAACCGTCGAACCAGACCTGAGTCGGCCACTAGACCATGTCCCTGAGCACGACATCTACTCATCTATTGAATACCTCTAGGAATGGTGACTCAGCCACCGCAAGGTATTAAACAGGACTGGCCCCAGTACTGAGTCCTGGAGAATACTACTTGTGACTGGCTGCCAGTTGGATTTAACTCTGGCTTCACCACAACTCTGGGCCCAGTCATCCAGCCAGTATTTTACCCAGTGAAGCATATGCCTGTCTAAGCAGTGTGCAGCCAGCTTTTCCAGGAGAATGCTGTGGAGGAAACCTAATGGATAAGGCATTGGCTTCCTAAGCCAGGATTGTGGGAAATATGGACTGCAAAGCAATCTGTTTTCTTTTGCCTTTCTAGCTGGTCAGGCTGAACTTGGGCAAGAAATTATTTGGGATTAAGCTGCACCAATGCAGTAATCATAATGGCGAGCCATACTATTTTACACAACAGGCCAGCATCTCATGGGGAAGTAATCCTTCTCCAGTGAACAATAGACACCAAGAACTTAAAAATAATAATGAAATGTCCTAACTGTCCAGCTTTTTTTCCCAGAGCTAAAAATTTCTGTTTTACACAGCTGTTAGAAACCTCCCCAGACACATATAGTATAGCAAAATCAAAACAGAGAGGACAAAACTTAGTATGTCTATGAAATAAGATAATTAGCAACAATTAAATAAACACTTTTATTCTTTTTCATATGACCAATTAGACACTGTTGATGAGGCCACCAGAAGATGTTTCCCTCTGCAGTACTTCTCTGGCTTTGCCTAGCTAGTTTGCTTTCTGTAGCACTATGTTACAAGGCATAGAGGTCAGATTTCTCTTTGAAAGCCTCTAATGATCTGACAAAAGTTTTCAGTGGAGTTGGAATAGAAATTCCCCCAGGATAATTTGACATTGCATTATTATTGCAATAGTTTCTACAGATATTCCGAAGTCAAATTAATGTAATTTTTTTAAGAGTGCCTTCTGCAGCATGGTTTCTTTGTGAAACCTGACAGAACTGTCACAATATTTTTTATCAGACTTGTTGTGGTTTTAGATAGTTTCTCCTTTACTTTCTTCATCCAGGAAAAACAGGTATTTCTGGACATCGTCTTGCACTTCTGTGTCACAGGAGAACTTTCATTTTACGTTTTTTTATTCAATTTCTGAGACTTATCATGGAAGATACATGTGAATTTCCATACCTGTTCTCACTCTTATGAAGCTGACTGAAATGACACAAATAACAGGACACACTTGTGAGAAAAAAGTCATTGTGCTATAACATAGAGCAGATATTTATATAGCTGAAAATCAGTTTGGACCACTAGAGGCATTCTGAGTCCATCGTTAATGTCACAGGAAAGGGTTTTCTCTGCACAACACAGTAGTGGGAGTCTATATTAAGAAGGATGAAGGAACAGGCTAGCAAAGGGCTCGTCAATCAATCTTTCTGTGGAAAATATGAGTACAAGGATGCTGCAGGAGGTGTTCTTCTCCACTTCTTTCTCTTCTGCCCAAAGCCAAAGAAATGAAATCTATCCTTTTTCTTCTTCTTCTGAACACATGAAATGAGTTTTATTCTATTATGAACCTGCTCTTCTTGTTTTACTTACTCAAGCATGATCATTATTCTTTCACTTGATTTCTTAAGGCATATCTATACTACAAACATTTGAAATCAGGCTAGAAGTCTTGCACAGACTAAATGTGAAAAGAAGCGCTGTTCAGCTTGAGCATAAATTGCAAATCTTGATTTTTTCACAAGTGAAACTGTTGAGGAACATTTTGTACTATGATTGAGTGTGTGAGCAAGCCATGATTAAGAAACAGCATAGATACATCCATGTGTCATAGACATTTTCCAATATCTTGTATGGCAAGAGTGGGTAAAACTTTGTTTCTCTACATAAGCTACCATAAAAAGGACTGCTTAAAAAAAAAAAAAAAAGAAAAGAAAAAAGGAAAAAGTGACCAGATATTAAACAAGCACATTCATGTCCGGTTTGTTTTCTGAGCAGTGTAAAAAGGAAAGACACATTTTTAAATACCTTGTGTTTTTCCCATTAAGTTTCAATATTTCTTGAAGCTCTGATTTTTCATTATGTCAAACATTACTTTGAAAGAATTTTCAAAGTTCTGTAATAAAGTTTTAGTCAAGTTATCCAAGTGATACTGAAGGTGTTCATGGGTGCAGACGGCAGGGCTTTCCTTTCTTCCTTCAATCTCACAGATTTTAGTTACAGTCCAAATAACTGGACATTTCTGTCTATGATCTGTCTTTTAAGTCCTCTAAGTGGAAGAAGGGGAATATTTCATTTTAAATAAAGTCTTGTGTTCAAGCTGATCAGAAAGGGAGATGTGTCCTACAGACACATCAAGACAAATGATACAGGAAAGTATACAATGGATGAGAGCACAGTTGAGAAAGAAAGCATTGCAGAGCTTTTTGAGCCCCTGTATAACCTTGCTGTTATGTGCCTTTAGGTCTTCTTGTCATGGCCCTTTTATTGCCCTTCCAGTATCATTGCTGATTATAAGTACGGAAAGAAAGAAACAAAATTATGTTTTCTGTATATTTTATACTGGATTTTTCGCTTTGGCATCTGAAGTCATATTGAGATTGTTGCTTTTAATTACGAAAGAGAAAAAGTGTTAGAAAGTGTCACAGAAATAGGCACAATTTATTCCAAATTGCCAGTAGGTAACTGAGTGCCACATAGCCTCAGTCTTCCCTCCCAATGGAATGAGAATTTGAAAATATAAAAAGCTCATGGGTCAAGACAAGAACAAGGAGGCATAATTGTCGGTCATTGC
>NW_010181844.1:0-22818 GCF_000695765.1 Mesitornis unicolor
TATAATTTGCCTATTACAAATATGAATTTCACAGAAAGTCCTTTAGACAACGGTGGCTGATCATACACTGAAATCCTATTTAGTTCTTCATTGTTATTCATATTGCTTGGTAGTTACGAACTGATGAATACAACCACATAGCTTAATTTCTCCCAACCTGACTTCCTCCCTTTTTAAAAATCAGCAGTTACCTTGCATTCCAAGGACATAATTTCCCACTGAATAGAATTATTTTCAATTAAAAAGGAAAAAAACCCACAACAAAACAACCAACAAGTTGCAAAGAACTCACTTGGAGGAGAGAATCAAAACAACCTATAAACCCATTAAACTAACACTATTTTCCTACCTATTTCCATGAAGATAACCCTGTCACGGCTAGATAGCTGCACTGGCAATGGGCTGATTACTATTGCTTCCCTGGTCTTTGGGTTTTCTCAGATTACAGTTATAACCATTCTTTCTCATCACTGACTGAAATGAGCATTTAGCTGTAAATTTTCATGACTGATCCCTGACATTGACAGCTGAAACAGAGCAGCTGCAAGCCCTAGCCAGGTATGTAAGTATGTATTTGCTGGCAGAAATCACCTAGTTATTACCAGTGCTTTTATTTATAATATTATAGTAGCCATCCAAAGCAAGTAAGTGAGATTATGATCCCATTAGGCAGAGTCTTGTACATAACTCATTCAAAAGACTGTGTCTACCCTGGAGTAGTATATAAAGTAAACTGAGATTGAAAATACAGTGAATTTATACAGCCAACCCAGAATGCTGTGGAAACAACAGCTAACCCAGGAACTGGGTCGTATTTTGAAGTCCTGCTCCTGAAGCTCAGCCACAAAGCGTAGCCTTGCCACAGTCTAGTCTAGCCAAAGCCTAGTCAGCCACAAAGCCTCTAGTAATTGCCATTGCTATCTCTAGTTGGTTCAAAGAGTAAAGCTGCCCTTGTAATCACAGAGACTGGAATCAGGTGAGTTTGTGCAACCCTAAAAGGTTCCTCATTCACTAAAACCAATTGATGCATCTTGCATAATTACTACGTGTAAGCAAACAGTATTTGCAAGACCAAAACACTGATTAATATAGAGTTTCAGATGTTCCCTTTGATATAGAATTTCAGATGTTCCCTTTGGAAATGACAGAAGCTTCTATCTGTGTGTTTTCTTGATGAAGGAAGGGAAAGGAAAAGAGAAATTATGTACAGAGGGTGAGAGCCAGAGATGTGGCCTGTGCAGGTGTGGGTGCATGCACTTGTTTCCACTCGTTGACCTTAAAAGAGTAAGGGCTGGATTCTTCCCACGGGTCCAAACAGCCTACCTTCAAACAGCAGAGAAGGAAGGCACGATGCCGCTATCTTCAGACCTTCTTACAAGAAGGGGAAAGATGAGGAGTGTCCACCATTTACCCTCTAGGCCCTTGACTCCCTAGAACACAACATACTGTCAGCACATCTGCAGCTCAGGGAGTGCTTGCTTTCTGATCAGCTGCATTACTGGGCAACACCAAGTGAAGCTGGACCTCAGAGAAAATCATACATAGAAAAGCTTTGAAGGCTTCGTGTCAATAAGCCCAGGCTCCAGCAGAGGTACTTACTGCTCAAATATTCAACAAAGCTAAGTTAGCAAGAGAGTAAAGAGAGGCAGAAATAAAGAGCTGAACTCTCATCTTGCGTGGGTGCATGGCACAAGACAACATTCTGAAAGGAAAGGCCCCTTTATACCAAATACACTCAAAGTGGCATGTCTATTCAGACAGTGCACAGAGAAGGAGGCACCATGAACTATTAAATGATGGGCTTACCTTACCTTGCAGGTGTTTACTGGCAGAATTACTGCACGTGTTATCTATTATTTAATTACTTTGTTATTTCATTAGCCACATTCACAGGACAAAAAGTGCTGTGGTCTCTGATGATCCTCTTATAGTTCTCATGCCCTGCATTGTACTGCAGCTTGGATCACAAAATAGAAACATGATAGCAGTGCCCCTGGGGGAAGAAACCTACCTCTGTGGAGCAGCTCATGTGGCAATGAGAGCAGATGCTCTCTGCTCTGGCTAAGATGAGGTGAATGCACTAGAACTTCCTCACTGACCCTGTCATGACCAGGAGACTTAAACTTGGAGCTGCAATTCTAGGACCTCCCCTATAACCCTGTTCCTTACAGGTATGCTCTGTATCTGACAACCTGAAATAGGTGGCAGGGGAGCTTCAGCTAGGGAAGGCTGCAGAAAACATACTGCTGAAGACAAGAACCACAGAAAGACACTGCTAGGCCACAAACTTGGTTTGATGTCCTTTGTGTTTGCTGCAGAATGGAGTCTGAGCTCCAGAACTGCAATGTTGCATTTGTATAGAAAACAAGTTCAGCTTCCATTGCTGGTGAATCAGCCCATCAGACTCCTGGTATTTGAGGTCATAAAGACATTCCCATTCTCTGCTTTGGGCATCTGACCTTGTGAAATTAAAGCAAGAAAAGATAGAAGCATTATGTTACCTTCATAGTCAAGGGAGAGCTAGGCATCTCAGAGAGATCTACTGATAAATGATCAGAGCAATCTGCTTTCCCTGTGACCTAATGCAGGCAGACTGATTGTGATCTACTGAAAAGAATCTACTCAACTAAAAGTAGCTGTATTTCTGTCCCAAAATAATTACTTTTTATCAATAATATGAATGTCCTTGAAACTGTCAATGCTAAATAAAACCTGAGGTTATGGCAATTTTTCCAAGGTTTGTAATATTCCCAGGAGTCTGCAGGCATTAATACAGAGAAGATTCACTAACACAGAGATTCAGATTAAACTCAAATGCTTACCTAGCTCCTGGCAAGCACTCAAAGTTCTCAAAGAACATGTTCTTAAGGTAGGCTTCAAAGCAACATTAACTGCTGAAGGACTTTCAGGCTGGCTACAGAGAAGAAACAACACAAACACTTCCTAAAGAAAACAGCTTACATTTGAAATGAAAACATGGAATAGAATCACAGAATAATTTAGGTTGAAAAAGACCTCTAAGATCATCAAGTCCAACCAACAACCCAACACCACCATGCCCACTAAACCATGTCCTGAAGTGCCACATCTACTTGTTTTTTAAACACCTCCAGGGATGGTGACTCCATCACTTCCCTGCGCAGCCTGTTCCAGTGCTTGACCACTCTTTCAGTAAAGAAATTTTTCCTAATATCCAATCTAAACCTCCCCTGGTGCAACTTGAGGCCATATCCTCTCTTTCTATCTCTTGTTATTTGGGAGGAGAGACCAACATCCACCTCACTACAACCTCCTTTCAGATAGTTGTAGAGTGATAAGATCTCTTCTCAACTTCCTCTTCTCCAGACTAAACAACCCCAGCTCCCTCAGCTGCTCCTCATAAGACTTGTTCTCCAGACCCTTCACCACCTTCATTGTCCTTCTGTGGACACACTACAGTGCTTCAATGTCCTTCTTGTAGTGAAGGGCCGAAAACTGAGCGCAGCATATGAGGTATGGCCTCATCAGTGCTGACTACAGGGGCACAATAATTTTCCTACTCGTGCTGGCCACACTATTTCTGATACAGGCCAGGATGCTGTTGGTCTTTTTGGCCACCTGGGCCCACTGCTGGCTCATGTTCAGTTGGCTGTCAACCAGTATCCCCAATTCATTTCTGTCTGGCAGCTTTCAGCCACTCATGGCCAAGGCTGTAGCCATGCATGAGGTCATGACTGAAGTGCAGCACTTGGCCTTGTTGAACCTCATACAATTGCCCTCAGCCCATGGATTCAGCCTGTCCAGGTCCCTCTGCAGAGCCTTCCTACCCTCAGGCACATCAACACTCCCACCTCGTCTGGTGTTGTCTGCAAAGTTACTGAGGGATATTAAACAAGACTTCCTCTTGGATTATGAGTGGTTTATTCTGCTCTCTCTCCCTGTCTTCCAGCTCAGGGGGCTGAATACCTTGAGGATAACTGGTGTGACTAATAAAGGCTGAGGCAAAGAAGGCATTAAGTTCCTCAGCCTTTTCCTCATCTTTGGTGGCAATGTTTCCTCCTACATCCAATAAAGAATGGAGTTTCTCCTTGGCTTTCTTTTTTATTGTTAAAGTATTTGTAAAAACATTTTTGTTATCTTTTATGACAGTGGCCAGATTGAGTTCTAGCTGGGTTTTTGCCTTTCTAATTTTCTCTCTGGATGACCTAATGAGATCCTTGTACTCTTCTTGAGCTGCCTTTCCCTTCTTCCAAAAGTAGTAGACTCTCCTTTTTTGCCTAAGTTCCAGCAAAGCTCCCTGCTCAGCCAGGCCAGTCATCTTCCCTGCCATTTCATCTTATCGTACATGAGGACAGCCTACTCCTGTGCCTTTAAGGCTTCCTTCTTGAAGAATGTCCAGCCTCCCTGGACTCCTCTGTACTTCAGGACTGTCTCCCAAGGGACTCTCCTGATCATGTCCTGGACAGGCCAAAGTCTGCCTTCTGGAAGTCCATGGTAGCGGTTTTGCTGATCCTCCTCCTTACTTCACCTAGAATGGAGAGCTCTGCCACCATTTCATCTTATCGTACATGGGGAGAGCCTACTCCTGTGCCTTTAAGGCTTCCTTCTTGTAGAATATCCAGCTTCCCTGGACTCTTCTGCACTTCAGGACTGTCTCCCAAGGGACTCTCCTGCTGTACTTCAGGACTGTCTCCCAAGGGACTCTCCTGATCATGTCCTGGACAGGCCAAAGTCTGCCTTCTGGAAGTCCATGGTAGCGGTTTTGCTGATCCTCCTCCTTACTTCACCTAGAATGGAGAGCTCTGCCATTTCATAGTCGCTAAATACTTTTGCCATTCAGAAAAGCAAATGTCAAAGCAAACAGCCCAGAGGCACTGAAAGATGGACATGAAGAGATTCACCCAGACCAAATCAGAGCAGTGGTTCTCTGACTCTATGTGTAAGTACAACCTAGAGGAAGAGCACTCTGATCCCTCATTAAACACTGTAAGCAACTACCGTGACGCAAACAAATCATATCTTGATAAACATTTGCATCTTTAATACAAACTAACTGAATTGATTTTAGAAAATATTTTGAGATTTTATCAAGCATAAAAACAGTGCTGATCCACGTTGCAGAAAACTCGTTGCATTTACATGTAGTACCTATGCATCAGAAATAGTAATTCAGTAATTGCAAAAAATTAGGAATCACAGGCAGAAAAAGCAAACTGGAGAAGAAAACAAAGAGCAAGGAAAGGAATAAGTAAAAATGGCAAGGAAGAAACACGTTTAGGAGAATGATGCCCCTAAATCTCTTCTCTTTGAGAGAAAACTACCCAGCAAACAGTGAGTGCCTAGACACACACTATCATCAATACATCCAATTTTGGGCTGATCAGTCACAGCTCAGTCTTGTACAAGATAGTATAACTTGGTCTAGATCCAGCAAAGCACCTGGACTAATGTTCAGTTTCCGGCTTGCAAGTAGATGCACTGACATCAAACTTTTTGTGAATTTAAGAGGTGAGCATTTGCTTAAACTCTTTGGTTTTTTGTTGTGATGAGTACCAAGGAGTAATACTGCTAAGTTAAAATTCCTAAAAATCCTGATTCAGGTCTCAAAAATATTTTTAAACATTGCTGTAATGCCCTTGCTCTCAATTAGAAAGAATTAGTTTGTCTCTGGTTTTTTAAAGTCATGAAATGATCAGCAAAATCCTTACTCTTACAATCAGCTCACATTTTCAGTTATTTTTTCACAGTTAAGAGGGCTCAAAACTTTTCAAAAAGTGAATACAGAGATTCCTGTGTAGCCAGTCTTGTCCCCAGGAGCTGATGACAAAAATATATATAAATCTATCCTGAGACTTATAAAAGCATGAGAATTGTTGAACTTGAATGTACTCTGCACCTTGCCTATTTGAACCTTCAGGACAGCTGTCTCATTTCCACTCTCCCATGATGACTTTACTGACCCAAATGTACCAGGATTACTGTCCTCTTGTTTTGGGGGACTCTTCTGCAATAGGGCAAGAGCAATCTGAGACCTGCATACAATGCAGACTGTAGCAAAGAAATGCTAACTTTAGCTGGATTAAGGAAATCTGTTTTCCTTTCCCTAGATCCCTTATGCTTAACTTTTGTCCCCACATTCTGCAGTCTCTGAATTTCATCTCACTTAAAATATAATAACTTCTCTCTGTTACCTGGGAGCAGACCAGTCTTCTGCTGGCTACAATGCCTAGAGCTGAATGGGAGGAAATGAACTTCAGCTGGTGAAACAGCTTCTGCTGTAAACTTACAGGAACCAGTTCCTGAGATTCCCCTATCTGATTTAAAAGCCCTTTCATAAAGATATCTATCTAACACTTTTAACAGATCTTTTTACTTGTCCCTGAATTAAGAATAAAAGCAATCTGATAAAAAATACACGGCCTACTGTCGTAGTTTAACCCAGCCAGCAATGAAGCACCATGCAGCCACTTGCACAGCACCTCCTCTCCTATTTGCCCAGTGGAATGGGGGTGAGAATCAGAGGAAAGAGAAGACTTGTGGGTTGAGATAGAACAGTTTAATGACTGAAATAAAATAAAATAATAGTAGTACTAATAATAACAACAACAAAACCAATATAAATGGTAATGATAATGATGACAGTAAAATAGCAAGAGAGAATACAGCCAAGGAAAAATAAAAACCAAAAGACACAGCTGCTCGTGACCTGCTGACCAATGCCCAGGCAGTCCCTGAGGAGCAATCCCACCCCCAGAGCTAACTGCCCAAGATGAAATATTGAACATGACATCTAATAGCATTGAATACCTCTTTGGTCAGTTTGAGTCAGCTGTCTTGGCTATGTTTTTCTTTTAGAAAGAAACTGGGAGAACAGGGACAGTATAAAAAACTGAAGAAAGTCCTTGGCTTGATGTAAACATTGCTTGGCAATGACTAAAACATCAGTGTGTTATCATATTATTCTCAGCACAAGTCAGACATAGTCTCTTACTAGCTGCTATGATGAAAATTAACTCTGTCCCAGCTGAAAACCAGCACAGCTACATGCCAAAGCAGAAGCAGTAATTCAGTGGCCCTGAAATACAGAACTTTTACTGGAAATATTACAAAGATGAGGACCATGTGCCATCACCAAAAAAGGGGCTGTTTTTAACAGGCACTCTTCAGAATAGCCTCCATGTTTCATAAATCTAGAATGTCTCAGCTGCTAGCAGATGGGTGAAGGTCACCAAACAAGGGCCTCAGAAAATTAGTGAAATTTAGAAAATTAACAACAATCTGAGCTAATTCCTTTCCACAGTACATTGGATTTTCCAGGGTCAGTAGAAAACTAAAACCCAGAAACAGTCAAAGAAGAAATTGCCTTTCAACTGCCAAGATGGATTACCTGCAATAAAACTTGAATATATTTTCCTTATGGAATAAATTAAATAGTTGATAATGATACTCTGCACTTATATCTAGCCTTTCAAAGTTTCAAGTATTCAAAGGTAACGCAAGCTTTAGGAGGGGGTAGAGGGGAACCATGAATTTATAACTAAAGTAGCTTAACCACATTGCCCAACAAAGGAATCAGAACTCCTTCAGGAACTACCAGGAAAAGCCAACATCCAAACTCACTGACCTAGTAAGACTTGCTCTTTTAGAAAACTGTAGTTCCTTGATCCCTCACTGACAGAACATACCTCCTTTGATTTCTACTGGACAGGAAAAGGCAATGCACACCTCAACATCCTCAAAACTTCAATTCCTATGTGAGGTTGAGAAGATTAAATGTTTTAAAAAAATCCGTAACTAAAGTCAGGATCATAAATCCTTATTTTGACATCTCCCTGTATGCAGTTTACTATCAAGAGAATTCTTCCCCCATTTTCAAGCCAAAAATATGTTTTACTTCCATTTCATCCTAAAGTAATTAGGAAATTCTAATCTGCAAGACAGAATGAAACAAAAATAAAGTGACAAAAAGCAAGGTTCCCCTTTTATTACCCAGTCATGCATACACACTGACAGTCTCTTGTTCATAATAATTCACCATAATACATTTTTTTTCCACATAATATAGCATGAAAAGAAAGTCTGCTTTTATCATCCCAAGTATATATGAAATACCTTCTATCTTTTACCTGCTTGTTTGTCCTTACCTTTTTTTTCCAATAAACAAACCAATCTTCCAGTCTGTCCTTACAAAACATTTCCTGTTATCTGCTGCCCTTTTTCAAATTACAACCACGATGATTCTGACCTTATGACTGAGTAAGTCTGTGGAAATTACTTCTAGTAAGAAGGAAGAACATTTTTTTTCTATCATCCTTAAAAACCATCTTTTTTTTTATCAGCACAGGAAAGAGAAGGCAGCTCTGCCTCCTAAATGCAATAGTTTCCACTTCTACCTTCCCAACCTGCCAGCTCTCTAGTTCTCTGGGAGAAAATGTGTGATGCTTTCGCAGAGCTCAGCAAGTGAGGGACACGCAGTCTTCACAGCAGCTCTCATGAACCCATCCTCATTGATTCAATAAAGCCAAAGGGATTTTCATCAGCTGAGGCAGTGGTCTGACCTGAATAGAACAGGTTACTGTGCACAATAAAAGTCCAAAGGCAAAAACACTCTGAAATCTAAGTGCCTAGACATAAATTAGAGGCAAATTTCTAGCTCCTTTCAAATTTGCAACAATTTTCCACAAACTTCAGCCTGGTAGGAACTTCCCCAGTGGAAGACTGGGGCTAATTCATTGGCATTATTGTAACTACACTGATTTATTCCAGCTCAGGTTCTGTCCTTAAATTTATGTGGTTGCAGAGCATATATTCATGACCTAATCCATTATTGCAGCATGGGGAAATGAAAGCAGCACAAATGAAGATTTTATCACTTAAATAAAATTGAGGACTGTTATTCTTTATGCTTATTTCAGTTATCATTCATTTTTTACCTCACAGACACAAGCAAGCTATTGTTCAACTTCAGTTCTCTCAGATTAGGTAGATAGGCACCTGTGGGAACAGAATAAAGAATCACTTTGTAGACCTGCAAGTAGAATAAAGGAAACTTCTGACAATTACAAGTGAAACGTCTAATTTCACATGCATTTCTTACTTGTTTCTGCCAGATCTATGCTGGACCTCTTCAAAGAAAATTACTGAGATTATTTCACTCAAAAAATATTTCACCCTTTGCATTTTTGCAGCATATACGTATTGTCTGCATGACTACCCAATCATAATTTCCAGAACCCCTCTCTGACAACTCTGATGGAGCACCTTTCCAGACAGACAAAACCAGAAACTCACTTGATGGGTGACTGTTTCCTTTGATCTGATTCCCAGCCCTTACTGACTATTAATTGAGTGTTACTCCGAAGGGGTAAGGGACACTTGAGAGTATGGCGTTCCATGACCTCTGATTTCTCTGTCATGCTCTTGCTTCTGTCCCCCAAAATCTTTTTCTACTTATTTAATGACAAGTGGTTATGGACTTAGTTGATACACAGCTAAGTAACACTTCAAAATTAGTTTTGAGTCAAACATAAAAATTTCCCATGTCACAACATAATCTTTTATAGTTCAGAGGTCCCCAAAACACTACTTGTGTTTTGCTAAGCAGTGCCTTCTCCTCTTAATTTTCTGGATGTGATCCATTATTTCATATTTCAATTGTCCAAGTTTCATATCTATGAAAAACTTGGTATTCTATTGTTATTATTTTAATTAATACTTTTCTCCATTCCCCGTTTGTTTTTTTGATTGCTTCTACAGGTATCTCTGAAGCAAAATCATAGACGAAATCCCTCCAAGCTACAGAATAATTTGGATATAAGCTCAAATGCCAGGAGACATTTTCTATTTACCACAGCAAACTTTTATCCATTCCCACTAGCACTTTACCCATGGGTGGCGAGCGTGCTCCAGTGTAACATGCAAACATGAAGAGATAATACCAATTTTGGACAGACTAGATCACTGCAAAAACATTAAAATCTGTTCTCAGCAAATATTTTTGTGAGTCCTTTGAGTAATCGCTCTCTGGCAAGGGCGATTTAGCAGTGTCCAGAAGGACATCATTCCAGTCCTTGGCAAAGGATCCAAGGGAAAAAAAAGAGAAAGAGAAAAAGGGAGTGGGACCTCAAAAGCAAGCAAGGGAGGTCGTGTTGTTCATCCCATTTCCCCAAACAGAACAAGAGCACTTATGGCAAAAAACCATTTTAATAAATCATATTTTAGTAGAAGCATTATCTAATCATAATATCTAATGCTATTTGGGAGTGATTATGATCCACATATTGGTCTTCATATTATACTGCAAATATTTAACTTAATCTCTTTGCAAAGCTCTTCAGAAAAAAATTCAAAACACATTGCACTATTTTTTAGCCTTATTTTTTAGCTAATATTCCAAAATGTGTAAAAATTGTAGTACAAATTCTAATACACCATCCTCATCCTGCAGGGCATATTTTCTCATGTCAAGTTTTATAAAGGGTAGCGACAAAATAATTTGGACTCCTGACAGAGGAGATACTAGGATTAATCTCTTAATTATTCACAGCAGTCATACCAGCTACTGAGCAAAGACTTCCTCAGATACAATCCCTGCACTAAGAAAAACCTCACAGAAAAAAAAAAAGAAAACTAGATTAAAAAAAAATGCTGTCGTGCTTCTGATAAGAAATCTGAAGCGCAGAGAGATGAAATTACTTCCCTCAAATGTATGAAAGGATGCAGTAGCCTCTCCGGTGGCAGCATAGCAGTGGGTAATACTCTTGCCATGGATTCAACCAGAGAAGTTAAAGGGTTACAAAGCAAAGGCTATCGCAAAGCATTACAAAGCAACCGGGTTTTAAAAACTAATATTAAGTAGAAGATTTGAATGAAGATTCAAGACTAGCTCAAGAGAAATGGGGAGACTTGCTCAAGAAAAAGCATTCCACTGAATGGAATAACAGGGTTGGTTCGGGAAAAAAACAACTGCTATTAAAGGATTCAAAAAGGCAGAGTGAGAGGCTGACAATACGATTTTCACATCTGGTTATTTCATTATTGTAATCTGATCGTCCATCTCAGACATTTTATTGTATTTTGGCACAATTTATTCCTGGGAACTCGTAGAGTGTGAAGCTCTAAAGGACTGTTTACTAGGCTGAAATACAGGTATACTATGTGCAGTGGTGCAAAATTCCACCAGCAAGACTTCTGCAATATATTTCTCCAATTCTGCAGGTTCTTCCTTCCTTTAGGTTTTATATTTGATAAATGTAATTGTTCTTCAGTGCTAGCAATTCATTGTCCATTTGATTTTGCTGGTTTTTATAGTCCAAATTCCTGGTATATAGATTAGAGGTTGGAAGACCAAGTTAGATTAAGTTAGATTACGAAGAGAAATTTGTAAAATGAAGATGACAAATTCTATCCAAATGTAACAACATACTTCTAATTCTCTTGATTTTAACCCTCACGACAGCTTTCCAGAGAGCAAGGACACAACTTATTCTTATACTAACACAAAAATATGCTAAAGCATTAACAATATTAACTTCTAATGTTAATTTTAAAAGTAGAAACAATATATTCCTCATCCTGAAATTGCGTTCATAAAGTATAATTTAAATTATTAAAAGTGAAAATCCTCCAGAAAAAACACTGACAACTGCAGTACAAGGCAAGGAATTCAGAATAGTAAGCAATGTTATCTGATCTGTCTGTGACTCCTTTTCACTAAACACCCTTTTTGTTATATGGCTCTGAAATTACTACCCACCAACAATGGATTCGTGTTAAACTATTCTACTGTACTCTCCTAGTGGAACAAATCTAAATGAAGAGCAGAAAGAAATCAAAGTGTAAGACAGCTGTTTGATATTTTTTTTTAAAAAACAGTCCTAAAATCAAACTACCATCCAGAATTTTTCCATGAATATATTAGTTTGGTCCTTCAATGCAATGTGTGTTTCTGAAGAAAAGCCTGATTACGCTATAAAGACGAATCTTTCCCTCCAGACACCTTCCTTGGAGCTGCTATATTTAGAGCCAGAAACTGTTTTTCAGATTACCAACTCCATTGCTGAATAAAAGTGATACATGCACATTCAACAACATTGCCTTAGTGTGCACTTCACAAGCAGTGGGGCAATGCAGATGTCTTTCTGAGCTGCCATGGTACAGCAGCAGGGGACATTTAGATAATTGACTAGGATTCAGGAGAAAACAGACAAGATGCTGGTTTTATTATATTCTACAAGCTACATCATGTGTATTTACAACACTTGTTTACATTACGATGTATTGTTCAGGTAGCATCATATATCTTGTTTTTCTGTTGTTAACAAATAATCATCATGACTTGACTTCTTACACCTTCTGGAATATGACTCGCGGAAAACATACACAAAAGAAATGACTGACAAACGCTTGCCTCGGCATCAGGCTACCTATGGGTTTTGTTGATCCTACAGGACAAAACAGGTGTGTGAACACAGACTGCACTCTCCTAGCAAGAGCAACTTCATATGTAAATTAAACAGGCTATTTAATTCACTTAAGCTGTGTTTGATTGAGTATGATAAAACTTGTTATTTCCACATATGTTCTAAATGTGCATTTTTTGCACATTTCTGGGGTGAATTGGGCAACACAGCTGGAGATAAGGCTGCAGCACTTGCAGGCAAACCCAAGCCAGCTGCAGTCTAGTTACCTGAGATGAGAATCTCACAAAAATACCACATCAGTGCAAGGTTTAACATCAGCTCACTGCCCCAGTACATACTTGTGACTCCTGGAGGGCCTGCCCAAACCCTGCTGCAGTGGGAGCTCTGGCACCTTCTCAGCAAAGCTTGTCAGTACCTGCTAAACGAAGGCCAGCATGGACAGGGATGCACATGTTGGGTTCAGGCCTCCAGCCTCCCCAATGGCTTCCTGACCACGCAAGCGCCTGCTGCTGTGATGTATCCCAGCTTTGCATCAGGAATGCCAACAATAAAGCAAGAGGAAAGAGAGATGATGACCCTGCATGAAGAATAATGTGTGCCTACTTCTGAACCTTTAGCAGAACTTTTCCTTGATAAAATGCATGCAAGGGAAGTGGCAGACTCCAGACAAGAAATCAATTTAGCCTGGCCACCAGCAGACAACAATTCAATAAGTATGAGCGAATAGCACTGTGGTTAACTTGATTTGGAGCTATTAAAATCACTTAGAAATAAGAAAACTATGTAATGTCTAGAATGACTCTATTCCACCATTACTTTAAACAGGGATTTCTATGAGCCAGTTCTGAATGTGGTTCCAGATCTGTCAGCAACCAAAACCAAAAGGATAAGCTAATGAGTATGAGCTGAAGCCTACATGCAACTGAAGAGCACAGAACTCAAGTCCAAGATCTGCAAAGCTGGATACAAGCCATGCCAGGGAGGTTCAGTGTTTCACCTGTCACTCAGCAAGGTGCACTGAAAACAAAGAGCTAGAGATTTCAGCAATTACCCCGAGCCCTTCTACGACTCACGCTCAAGTTCTGGCACGAAGCCTTTACTTAATTTAAAAAATGAACATATGAAAATACTTTAATATTGGTCTTTTCATGTTTTAGCCAACATTCTGACCCTAAGAAACAGAACTGTTCCTCCCCATCATGTCACGCCGTTGTGTAGAGGCTGACCTAACAAACCAGGAAAGGTTAGCAGGACGGCATTTTGAAGTTTAGTACATCCCAAAGTTGAATGGTCCTAAGCAACATGTTTTAAATCACTCTGAAAATCTTGCTAAAGGAGATGTAGGCCCTCAGTGCTTGTGTTACAGTCTGTGTATGGCTGTGAACACTGAAATGTTTCTCAAGAGGAAACCACAGTGTAAATTTGGGATTCAAGTGCTGCAAGGCTCCAGAGTTATGTGCAGTCTACTAACTTGCAACTCTTTTCTCTGGCCATTTAAGAGCTTCCGCAGCTTATTTTGTCTTTGCATAGAAAACCAGTTAAAACAATATTGTTTACTGCGTGCGAACTGATCATCCTTGATGATAGCCTTACCCACCTTCTGCAACTGAGGAATACAGTGAGAGCAAGGTTGAGTGATTTAATATGACTGTAAAGAAAGCCAGGTTTGGAATGCAAACAGAAACACCAAATTGCAAAGCAGTCCAGGCTGGATGGGACAGCCAGAGGTCTCAAGTCCAGCCTTCTGCTCAGAGCCAGGTCTTCTGTTAGATCAGAACAGGGTGCTCAGGGCTTCACCGAGCCAGGTCTTGAAAATGTCCAAGGATGGAGACTCCAAACCTCCAGAGGGTACCTCTGTTGCCTGACTGGTGGAAAAGCTTTTCCTTCTGTCACACTGTCATTACAGCTGGTCTGGTTCTTACCCTACTTTTTCCCTGCGGTTATTTATTCAGATACCTGTGACCAGAGATCCAGTCAGCAGTGCACAGTTTCAGGGGCAGGCAGCCAGTGAGGAGCGCACAATGAGCCCGACACCTTCAACAGCAGCCTTGGTTACACCACACTGAAGGTGCAAACTGCTCTGTGATACCCTAAAAATTTAAAGTCTTAAATTTAAAGTCTTTAAAAATTTAAAATTTAAGTCTTATTCCATGTGTCTAAAAATCAGCTTTCATGTGAAAAACAACTGCAAGGAGTTGATGGTCACTAGCAGCACTAAGTGGCAAACTTTCTGCCCTAGCTGCCTGCTGACATTTGCAAAGAGATTTTCACAGGGACAAAATTCAGAAATGTACTTTAAAAAAATAAAAGGTTGGAACAAAATTCAGGATGGTCTTGATGTTCTGTTATTCTCAAAAGCAGAGAGGCCCAGCAGCTGCTGGTTTCTGTAGCCCTCAAGAGCCAACTCTTAGTGCAAAAGATGGGACATAAACAAGAGGGAAATTGTTTGCAACATGGGAATAGCGCTCTCTATTCTGTAAAAGTTGCAAACGCCTGACCACAGGGAAGAGAAAGAAAGGGATTTATTTCGGTACAGGAAAGGAAAGGGAAGTGCAGCGTGAAAAAGGTGAAACATTTTTCTAGCTTGTCACAGCTAATGTAAAATGGCATAGGAATGGGAACACCACTTTCGAGCATTGTAGAAATGCCATAATGAGATTTTCTTATCAGCTGAAGGAAACATGACTGAATAGATTATGATCCCTAAAGAAACAGATGTAATTTATCTTAAATTATCAGAAAAAGACTTATTTACAAAATAAATAGAATAGTCAATACAAAATGACTGTATAATTCAGGGAAAAAAATCATAGAATCATAGAATTGTTTGGGTTGGAATGGTCCTTAAAGATAATTTAGTTCTATCCCCCTGCCATGGGCAGGGACACCTCCCACCAGCCCAGGCTGCCCAAAGCCCTGTCCAACCTGGCCTTGAACACTGCCAGGGAGGGGGCATCCACAGCTTCCCTGGGCAACCTGGGCCTCACCACCAGGTCTCACCACCCTCACAGGAAAGAATTTCTTCCTAATATCTGGTCTAAATCTCCCCTCTTCCAGTTTAAAACCATTCCCCCTCATTCTATTGCTACCTGCCCTTGTAAAAAGTCCCTCCTCAGCTTTCCTGCAGGTACTGGAAGGCTGCAATAAGGTCTCCCTGAAGCCTTCTCTTCTCCAGGCTGAACAGCTCCAGCTCTCTTAGTCAGTCCCCATAGGAGATGTGTACCAGTCCCCTGATCATCTTTGCAGCCCTCCTTTGGATTCATACAAGCAAGTCCATGTCCTTACGTTGGGGGCTCAAGAACTGGACACAGCACTGCAGGTGAGGTGTTACTGGAAGGCTGCAATAAGGTCTCCCTGAAGCCTTCTCTTCTCCAGGCTGAACAGCTCCAGCTCTCTTAGTCAGTCCCCATAGGAGATGTGTACCAGTCCCCTGATCATCTTTGCAGCCCTCCTTTGGATTCATACAAGCAAGTCCATGTCCTTACGTTGGGGGCTCAAGAACTGGACACAGCACTGCAGGTGAGGTGTCACCAGAGCAACATCTTCATGCCCTCCTTTGGATTCATACAAGCAAGTCCGTGTCCTTATATTGGGGACTCCAGAACTGGACACAGCACTGCAGGTGAGGTGTCACCAGAGCAGAGGGGCAGAATCACCTCCCTTGCCCTGCTGGCCACACTTCTGTTGATGCAGCCCAGGATGCTGTTGGCCTTCTGGGCTGTAAGAGCACATTGCTCGCTCATGTTGAGTTTTCATCAACCAACACCCCCAAGTCCTTCTCCTCAGGACTGCTCTCAATTCATTCTCCGCCCAGCCTGTATCTGTGCTTGGGACTGCCCCAACCCATGTGCAGGACCCTGCACCTTGCACTTGGCCTTTTCTCACGGATGCACCTCTCTAGGCTGTCCCACTGGATGGCATCCCTTCCCTCCAGTGTGCCAACCATACATCCATCAAATCCATGTCTCTCCAATTTAAAGACAAGTATCCCTTCCCTCCAGTGTGTCAACCATACATCCATCAAATCCATGTCTCTTCAATTTAAAGACAAGGATGTTGTGCAGTACAGTGTCAAATGCTTTGTACAAGTTCAGGTAGATGATGTCAGTTGCTCTTCTCTTATCCACAGATACTATAACCCTGTTGTAAAAAGGCACCAAATTCATCAGGCACGATTTGCCTGTGGTGAAACCATGTTGGCTGTCACCATTCACCTCCTTATTTTTCATGTGCCTTTGCATAGTATCTAGAAGGATCTGCTCCATGATCTTGCTGGACACAGAGGTGAGACTTGACTGGCCTGTAGTTTTCCAAGTCTTACTTTTTTCCCTTTTTAAAAACGGGGGTTATGTTTTCCATTTTCTAGTCAGTGGGAACTCCACCAGACTGCCACAGCTTCTCAGATATGACAGATAGTGGCCTTTTAAAAACGGGGGTTATGTTTCCCATTTTCTAGTCAGTGAGAACTCCACCAGACCGCCACAGCTTCTCAGATATGACAGATAGTGGCTTAGCAACTTCATCTGCCAGTTCCCTCAGGACCCACAGATGCATCTCATCAGGTCCCATGGACTTGTGCACTTTCAGGTTCCTTAGACGGTCTCAAGTAAATAAAAAAAAAAGTTGCCTTGAATGTACTTAACCATTCTTGACAAATCGACAACAAAAGAACCACTAAAGCCAACTGGCTGTTTCATTATAGTCACTTGCACATGAAAATGAACTGCTGTCTTGACTGTACTTAAACATTCTTGACAAATCGACAACAAAGAACCACTAAAGCCAACTGGCTGTTACATTATAGTCACTTGCACATGAAAATGAACTGCCTGGCTGAAAATAACCACTTCTGGAGACATGACTCCTTTTGGCACAGAAAATATTACCCTGCAGTAGTTACTCAGCTTCAACATTGCAGAAGATGAACTCGGTTAAAATGGGAATCCACATGTTGAAATGACTGCTGGTACTAGAAAAAGGAAGGTTTCTTATTCTCAGTGTTAACTCTGCTACAGAGGCAGTAGCAGTATCAATTCCTTTGGTAGTTCCTTACTTCCCCAGTGCAGTGATGGTGACATAGAAATAAATCACAAGCATTAGGGCTGTTCGAAGCTCATCAAAATTATGTATCTATAGGACTGTCCTCAAGCACATCATCCAGCACAGCTTGATGAGGCAATAAAGGATGCAAAGACAGGCTGCTGGCAGCATGAACAGCTTGATACCGTTAGCAATTTCTCAGCCACAGCGGAATCTTACAGTGGAGGGAAACTGAACTTTGGCTGGTCTATTTCACGAGAGTAGTGCCAAGTACTCTAGAGGGCAAAGTAGTCAGGAAATGCTCATTTCTGCCCTAGAGGCATGACATTCTAGAGGAATTTGTTCAAATTAATTTGCTTTAGACAGAAGTGGTGTCACTCCTCCCACTGCCATAGTTTTCAATCCTATTTAAAGCCTCACAGAAGAAAACAGAAGTCAAGGAGTGAGAGGTACCAGGGAGACCATGTTTCAAGGGCTCCTGAGCAGGACAGTACTTTACGCTGGCAGTCTGTTTCTGAGTCCCCAGTCCTGCTTCAAGACACAATAAAGGAAAATATGAGATGGTGAGCAGATGATAAAGTGTTTTCTTACCAAAGTTCCCCAAGCTGTTCTCTCTTGTATCTACTCGCATCTCTAGGGCCTTCACTCGCTGCAGATCTTTTACTCCCATTAAAACTTCCTGTAAAGATAAGCAGAGATATATGTATACTCTCATGCAACAAACTAGATGACACAGGAGCAAAAAGGTGCAGAAAAGCCTTCAGCTGGTGCTTGGTCAACATACACTCCAGATCAAAATGGCTAGACATACAGTCACACTGAAAGAAATTTAGTTCAAAGATCTTTCTTCCTCATAGCTCCAAGTTATTCTAGTCTCACATAACTTCTACGTTGCTTAAAGAGTCAAGGCTGAAGGTTACATTCAAGCTGCAAATAAACAACAGACCTACATGCAAATTAACTTCATTTAAACAGAATATCAATGTTAAGATTTGCATAAGTAAGTCTTGCATTAATCTGCAGCAGATAGGAAGTGTTACCCTTAAGTGTCACCTGTAATCAAAAAGGCACTAGGTAGTAAAACTGAACAAAACACAGTTTAGCCTTTTAATCCAAAACTATGAAAAGGAAATATGATTTTAGCTCAAGCAGCTCACTTTTCTTAAAGAAGACAACTCTAAATACAATAATTAGACATTTATTTGAAAAGATTTAGATAACGCAAAGAGAAGCTTCCAAAATATTTCATTATTTTTGCAAGATTTTAGTAACAGGATCAACCACTGCATTAAGCAAGGGTATGTGCGTGAATGCAGGATCTTTCCTAATATCCTAAAGTCTGTGTTGATACATACATGTAGACTTTGCCTTGGCAGAGGTAAGCGGGAGAACAGAAATAAGCAGAAGCTATATGCACAAGAGAGAGAGATGCTCTAGGACAGCCAGTGAAAACTACAGCAAGGCTGTGCAGTCCTAAGATGCCAGGCTGCAATTCTACAAGCAGCTGAAGCAACCTCACTGTTCTCATTCCCTGTTCCTTCCTGCTATGACCCAGCTTCACTCTCCCAGGCTTCCCTCATCCAGGCTACATGTTCCACCACCTCCTCTGCATCAGCTTTGGGTGCCTAGTGGATCTGTCCATGCACAAGTTCAACAAAACAGACCAGGAGGGAACTGTAATCCTTTCTCCCTGATGGGTTAGTGGTTCATGGAGAAGTCTGAGACGCTCCTTGAGAGGTGAAAAACAAGGCTTTTGTGTCACAATAACTGCCTGAAAGAGCTGATGTTATGCACAGTGATACAGCTGCTATATTGTCTTCTTTCTGTGCCAAAAGAGATAGGACATGGGGCTACACAAGTCCACTTCAAAGAAATGGCTGACCATCAGTGTCTCCTCTTTAATGATGCAATGAACAGCATGGGTTGAAACAAGTATTGTCACCTGCCTTTTGTCTCTTTATTTAAAAACGATGAAGACAGAAAGTCATTCAACAGCCTTCATGTACAGGAGACAAGTTTTCTTACTACTAAAAAGTGACAACATTCTTTAGTTTGTTTAATAAGGAGAAATTACTCATTAGAAGTGAAGGCCACTTCTGTTGAGTTTAGGGAAGAAAAAACCACAAGAACATCCAGTTCATTTTGCAGGGAAATAACTGCTCATGAAGTAAAATTTATATTGCACACAAGCAACTGCAACTTCATTCACTCTGATGGTTCCACATTCTCTTACAAACCAAGAACCAAATACAATCCAAGTATAACTGAGATGACAGATTAAAAGCACATGGTTTCTTGAAAAGGCTCAGCATCCCTCCTTGAAAAACTGGCTCCCTTTGTAAGGTCTTGAACTCCTAAGAAACAGAATTATCCAAAATCTTCAACTGCTTTTAAATTGTCTTTAAAACATTGTGTTTAAAATTATTTTCAATCTTATTTTTTTAAACTGTGATTTCAAGCAGGCTGAGCCTAAGAAAGCTTCTAGACTTTCTTGCCTCCCCAGTAGAGCATGAGAAACAAAGGTCTAAGGTGAAAACCTGGGCATCCCCAATGACATCCAGAAATTTACTTTCTATCTCCAGATGCAGCCACCACAAAGATGTTTTTGCTCCTGCGAAGGAGGCAAGCTTACCAGCTGCAGACTGCTTTCTCCTCCGAAGTACACACAAGATCCCTCACTGTAAGACATATTTTGCAGTAATAGTTTTCAGCAGATGATGCTGTCTGTCATACACCATGTGAATACAGGGGAAATGAGAGCTAGCTGACGTTCTGGCACACAACCACACACTTGGATTGCTGACATGGGCTTCTTGTCACTATAGGAAGCTTCTTCTGAAAAATACCTCCACCCTCCCCACCAAAATAGTCTTAAGAGCCTACATCATCAGAAGACAGAATAGGAAGAGGTCTCAGAACAAGTAATAAGCTTAAGGGTCATACACATTGTCAGTAGAGTAGCAAAAGGTCCTGACACCATAAGGAGCCTTTGCTGTCTGCAACTTCCCTGCACGCTGTCCTTCCCCCTGCTGTATTCTAGACAGTATTCCTTCACAGCTCTGCTCCTTGTTCTTCTCTTTCAAAACCCAAGCATAAAAGCTGCATAAAGTTATAATCTTCTTCTTTCTCATACCAGGGATTACCAGTGTGCTTCTTTGCCCTCCTTTTCCTCTTCCAGATCCAACATTTGTACTTTTTCCCCTGTCTGAGAGATGAGCTGCTTAGTGCATCCATATTTTGTACTGCAACAGACAGAGCTGTGGCTCTAGTGCTGGAAAGGCTTATTGGCTGCCATCACCAGCTCTTTGAAGTATAGATAGGTGCCTTGAAGCATGTGCTAAATAGATGCGACAGACTCCATGTGTTCTCAATCTCACTTCCCCATTCTGTTTTTTCAAGAGTCTCTGTGAAAATCACTGTCCTTACATCTGCTGATGCCGAGGAGATGCTTGGAGAGTTTGGAACTGATTTGCCATGGGATGCAAAAGCTATTGTACTACTTGAAGGCAATGAGAAACACTCTCAGGTTGAGGATATGAGCTCATTTAAAGGCACTAGAAGCACAGAGACCCCAGGTGTTGACTGCAAGCTAGTTAGCAAGCAAAAGGCCAGGGCAGCAGTTCAAGAGAAGGTTATATGATGAACGTTTCCCGTGAAAGATAGGACACTCCTACTCCCCAGACACCTTTCTTGCCCTACTGGTACAGCTGGAAGTGTGATACATCTCATGTGTCACAGCTAAAATTCTGGCACCAGGAATGGGGGAGATTTAGGAAAGTATGTGGAAACATTTAAAATAAAGATGATATATTTTAGCAGGCTCTCCCTTTTATATTGTTGTTTAATGTCAAAACACA
Organism: Mesitornis unicolor; assembly: GCF_000695765.1. Classification (NCBI taxonomy): domain Eukaryota; kingdom Metazoa; phylum Chordata; class Aves; order Mesitornithiformes; family Mesitornithidae; genus Mesitornis; species Mesitornis unicolor. Next base: position 21,299 of record NW_010181844.1, read on the forward strand.
GGAACTTTCATCAAAACTTAAAAGAGGGATATCTAGGAAGAATTTTGCTGCTATTGGGTAGCAAAACTAAAAAAGAATCATGAGCAAACACACTGAAGGGATCATCAGGTTGGACAGAGAGATGTCTGGCACCATGGAGGTAGAAGTGACAGTAAGGCACCCTGCATCTCTTTGTTCCTAGGGCCATGCCAAGTCTAGAACAGGCTTCTACTCTAATTCAGAGGTGTCCCACTGTGGCATCGGGTAATGACTGTCTGCCCACAGCTCAGAGGGCTGTTTTGACAGCCAGGGACAGAAGGTCTCTGCCTGTGCCCCAGGAATGCTTACGGACATGAAGGTGCTGTGCTGTCTAGAGATTCTTCTGGTTGTTTACATCTACTCAACCTCAATGTAAAGCAGACAAAAAGGGACCAAGGATTTGTTTGAGTTGAATATACTCAAAGTTATTTTACATCAAAAAGATACCTTGAAAAAAGCCCTATAATTCCAAGCTGATTGTTGGTGTCCAGAGAGGGTTGTGCTTGCCACCCATCTACTGCCCAGTGAGGTGGGTATCAGTTAGATAGAGGTGGATGTTTTCTGAAGAATCAAACATCAAAATCTTTCCTGCACATGATGTTCAAGAAGGTACCCTGACAGCCTGATCCCTGGCAGCAAGCATTATACTCCACCCTAAATTTGTTTATTTGAAAGGATTAATTTCCATGGTAAAGCACTGCGCAATCATTTGAAGATTAATAAATGATAAGTAAAACAAAGATGGATAAAGTTCACTTTACATTTTTGCATATCCTTCAAAATAGAAAACTATTTTCCATGAGATCATGCAGAAGCTATTGGTAAATAATTTAGCCATTTCAAGAAGCAACTACATGATGGTTTACAAACCACTCCCATCAAGCAAAATGCCTGGCCAATAAGTAACTGGAGATCATGCTCTAGTTTGCAAAATTTTTCCTCTGACTGACAGGAAGATCCAATAAGTATTCTGTAAAAAATTGCAAGTGAAAAATACTTCTGAGCTTGCAGAGTTTCCCATCTGGCAGAACATCGCCTGGGGATGCTGGGAAATCCAGTTGAAGCCCCACTTGCAACTCTGTAAATTCCTTGACTGGCAAATAATATCTGTTCCATTAAAGCTGGTGTATACAAGGGATTTATTCTCTCTTCTCTGGATTTTTCACATACTGTAATAAAAGTAGATATGTTGCTGAAAAGCATGTTGCATGCAGCTGCCAGAGAAGCATTTCCAGCTGTGCATTTATTTTGCTGATGCTGGTTAATTTGGCTAAGACAGGCATTCCTTAGTGGTGAGTTTATTTTCTTTTAATATTACACCTGTATGCAAATACTAGTTTCATGTCCATTCCTGTATTCATTGCTTTTTGTAGGAATTTTATTTCAGATTGTCAACTCAAATATAATCTCTTCCTGCACTAAAAAACGAATGTTGCTACAAGCATGACAAAATATTTCTTCCAAGAATCACACCACACAGAATCACAGAATGTCAGGAGTTG